>NW_008657493.1:118890-165622 GCF_000695815.1 Acanthisitta chloris | reverse complement strand
TGGTACAGTCACCTTTTTTTCCTAACAGGATAAATTGGGAAGGAAGAAGTCAGTTTTATTAATTGATTTCTAGTTTGTATTCTTCCAGAATTTAAGGACTTGTCTCTGCATGTTATAAGTAAAACGCTGTTAGTATCAAACTAGTATTTTGAAATTTAGGGATGGATATGAAAGACTGCAGGTAATACTGTATATTGGTGTATTTGTAGCTTGTTCATGAATATGTGTATTATAGTAAGCATTTTTCCATCTTCTTTTCATACAAAGTAGAGAAAACAGAGATAAGTATGCAACTATATATATTTTCTTGCTTTATTTACTTGTTGGTTTTAGATTTTGTTTCTAGATTTATTGCTACTGTCATTCAAGTGCCTTCAGTGAAGGTTACCAGTTTGCCCCACTACTTCTGGCAGGCTCTCACTAGTGAATCTTAGCTGATTTGTGGTCTTCATTCAGCTGTCACATTCCAGTTTACTTTTGAATCCAAAGATAATGAAGACTGTTTCTTTGCCAGTCTAGATCACAGACAATATCCCATTAATTCCAGTTATATCTTTGTTATTAGCAAGCATGTTTTTCATAAGAAGCTGTGCTGGTTGTTCTGCATCACAAACTGGATTTTGGTGGGTGTCTCATTTCGGTTGGATCCATACAGTTGTGCTAAATTTTGTTTACCTCGTTGTACTTCCTGACACTACGTAAAGTAATTGTTTGATTCTTCTGCTTTTGCTTTTTCTTTGTGGCTTTGGTATGCTTGCAGGCATTTTCTGACATGATTAAGATTTTATTAATTCATATTCTCTGCATTCTCTCAGCATGTGAGTGCATTTGCTTCAGTGCCAGTGGTTCATTAGGAGCTTTGAGTTCAGTGCATTGGTTCCTAATTCTGCAATTGCATTATTAATTTCTTAATTTTTAAGTTTGATGCTTGTATCATATATTTCTAGTCCCAGAACATTTTCATGATGTGTACTGTTAAGTAATAAGTTTCTGGGTTGAAACTAAAGTGCTATTTTTAATCATTAAAGGTATAAATGGTTTGAGACCCAGTTACTTGAGGGAGCAAGTTGAGTGCTGTGGAATCGTTAGACCTCTTTTGCTATAAATGGGAGGAAGCAGTGGATAGACTGCAGTCTGTAAAGGCTTCCCAAATTGAAATTAATTTCTTTTCTTGTTCTAGCATATCCCAGTTTGGTTAATCTCTTGAGTGCAGTGAAAGCTCTATCTCCATATATTACTATAGGTAGGTGAAAGTTCTGGATGGTAGTCTAGGTGTGATTTGATTCCCTGGAGCTTGGATTTTTAAGATTGTCTGTTAACTGGAAAATGGAGCTTGCATTCTTAGTAATATATTTAACATTTCAATGATTTCAGCTTAGTAGTAGCTTTGTCATGGTAAAACATTTTGTACGTTAGTGCATCTTTATACAGCATGTGTCCTACTTGGTATTTGGGCTTCTTAAAATGTAACTTGATTTGTACTTGCTGAGTTTGTGTGTAGAGTTAATATGCAAGCAAACGAGACTCAACTGAAAATAATAGCCTAACCAAAGAAGAACCAGAACTAATTACCTCTGTTAAATAAACCACTTCGTTGCTAGTCTGGTTCCTTAGGCAGCAGCGCTGGTGTGATCGCATTCAGGGTTAGCCTGCCCTTCCAGTTTCTGAAGCTGTTCACTAGTTCATTTGACAGCGTCAGAGATCTCAAAGATAGTCAGCTTTTAGACATTTTGTGAATACTGATAGCAGAGGGAGACCTGAGGTATCAGATTTTGTCTCCATTGCTTGTTTTTTGTTTTAGCAGCCCAGCTGACTGCTTGGTGTGCACATAGCTCAGAAGTAGTTGCACTGCTGTATTGCCTTTGACCAACAGACAGGACAAATGAGGGATCGCAGCTGATTGTGAGACTTGGGACCAGAGGCAGGGAACTGGAGGAAATGCAGAGAAAGGTGATCATAGAAGACCTGGAGGAGTTTGGCTTTTTGCATGGTCAGGGTAGAGATGTAGTATAGGAACCTGTGCATTACTAATTTCACTGCTCACAAAACAGTTTAGTGTCAGCCCTAGTAAAGCTTTGTTACGTGCTGCTTCATCTTTCTTAGTTTCATTTTGTCTGGCTCGCCTAGCCGGTTTCAAACTGGTTCTGTGGCTTACCTTGAAACTCTGCTTCTGTCCTGCGCAGGGAGCTCTTGTAGTTTCGGAAAGCAGTGACTAAAATTGCCTTAGCAGTGTTGTATTTCTCTTAAGTCCACAAGTAGGCTTGTGGATGATTAAAGCAAAAGATAGATACACAAATGCTTACAGTATTCAGAAGTGAATGTGTAGACTATTAAAATGGTGCAAAAAGTCAGTATTTTGTAGTTGCAGGGTGGTATAGAAAGCAGCTGGGTGGCTGCCCCTGTGTTGTCCAGTGCTCTGCAAGGCACGTGTGCCTAGTATTTAGGAATGGTGGTGGTTATGTCTCTCTGCTACCACTTTGCCCAAGTCTTAGTTTTTAGATCCAGAATTCTGCTTAGTGTAAATGAAAGTTCTCCCTCTAGCATCTTCTCCATCAGGCTGAACAACCGCAATCTCAGCCTGTCTTCAGCATAGCAGAGGTGCTCCAGCCCTCTGGTCTCACTCCAACAGGTCCATGTCCTTCCTGTGCTGGGGACCCCAGAGTTAGGTGCAGTGCTTCAGGTGGGGTCTCAGGAGTATGGAGGTAGAGGGGCAGAATCCCCTTGACCTGTTGCCCATGTTGTTCTGATGCAGCCCAGGACACAGTTGGCTTTCTGGGCTGCAGATGCACACTGATGGGTCATGTTGAGCTTCTTGTCAATCAGTATCCCCAAGTCCTTCTTCCCCTGAGCTGCTCTCAATCCATTCTCTGCTCAACCTGTATTTGCCCTGACCCAGGTGCAAGACCTTGCACTTGGCCTTGTTGAACTTCATGAGGTTTGTCCAGGCCCACATCTCAAGCCTGCCACTGTTTTGGTGAGCTAAAAATGTGTGGTTTGTAGAATCCTCTTTATTTTTTTTTTTTTGTTTTGTTTTGTTTTTTTTTGTTTTTTTTTTTTGTTTTGTTTGGCTTTGGGACAGAAGTAGATCCTTCATAGTTTGCTGTCTGTCCATTCCTTATGCACAACTCTGAAGTACTCTATTGCTACTATCTTTGAGTTTCTGTCTATGTTGCCTCTGATAAGTGCAACAGGAAAAAAACGTCTGGGAGTGTTGAAGTATTAAGGCTAATATGGTTAATGTGTATAGTGCTGATAATGAACACGTTGAACAAAATATGCGAGAAAAGTGTAAGTCCACTTTCGGTTTCTCCTAGCTGTGTGCTGGACAGTTTGACAGGTAGAACAAGGTGTTGGAAAACTATTGCAAGAAGGAAGAGCATAATGTGATGGTTTAAGCATCTTAAAGACAAGGATAATGTCAGTAGCATAAATAATGCTGTGTTTAGAACTATCTTAATTTTCCACAGTCCTTTTTTGTCTTTATTGCACCATTGGCTCTTTTGCAAATAGGGTGAAAGTAGTAGTGTCATGTATGATATAAAAACCACAGTGAACTAGAGAAACGGAATGCTTGTTCAGAAATACAGGTAAATATTATGGAAGTGTAATATTTAAATATAGTTGTAATTTCTGGTAATGTATTCAGAATGAACATTTTTAATATTCCACATAGGCTGGTCACTGAGATTTGCCTTTTACTAAGCTGAAGTTTACTCTTTTTCTATAAGGATATCTGCAAACGAGCCAATTAAGTATGTTCTGATGCTTTTTTTTTGTTTCAGAAAGATGAAGGTAGTGATGCTAGTTTGAGCGATAGCCACATATCTCCTCCCGCCAAACGTACCTCAAAACATGCTGATCCTGTGTGCAAAGACAAATCAAAACCACGCAGTACTGGGCAGCGAGAGGAATGGAGCATCTCAACTGGACAGTCCAGGTAATTGGGGCCAGGAGAAAAAGGAACTCTCAGTGATCTCTCCTGTGTTGTTAACCCACTTACGCTGTTTCTGCAGCCAGCTGCAGCTCAAGAATGTACTTTTGAAGTGTCTTGTTTTCATACAATTTTCTTTAGTTTATGACTCCAGGAACATGGGTTACATCAATCCTCTCATCTCTGTATTTCCTTTCTATGCTTATTTGTGCAAAAATAGAAAGTAATTTTATTTGAGATGCAATCTGAATTCCAGATTCTTGATACATCCAAGTTTACTGTTGTAATTGGTATTTTTATGTACTCAAGTTATACAAGAAGACATGACAATTTTAATTAGGAAATCATCGTCTTTAGGGAATGGATAATGGTCACGTTCCTTTCCATTGTTGTTTCAGCCTCTCATCCCTGTTTGGTTATAGGGACTCAAGTAAATTTTATTCATTGTCAGCCCAGTCCTGCCACATTTTTATGACTAGATAGAGGAGTCATTAATTTTGTTTTGTAACTCTGATTAATAGTATTTTGCAAAGCATTCTGGTGTTCATAAGGTTCTTCACAAGTAACTGTGAGACTGTGTAGATAGTATTTTATAGATCCATGAACTTCCAGTTAATAGTGATTCTTCTGCAGATCTGTAGTTCATATTTATGTACAAATCAGAATCGGTTTTGCTCTGCTTTGTATGTAAGAATGACTGTAAATCAACACTGATTTGTCATGTACTAGGATGAAGTATGTTTAAAAACTATGTAAATCTTAAAATAGACCTCATTTTTGTTTAGTTTCCCCCTTTAAAACAGAGTAAATTAAATATAGGGTATTAATATGCCATGGTCATCTGAGAATGTATAGAAGCTCATGCACCTTCTGTTTCTTTTGTTTATAACTGTAGGCTTGTACTATACCTGTTGGAAATGTAAAGATATAAAAAAATATTTACTGTGGCCAGGAAAATTTGGATCAATGCGTCAAATGAAATTTGGCCAGGGTACTGAAACTCGCACTGTTACTCATTTAGAACCCACTGTGACGTGGCTTTGTGTCTGAAGTTTGTTGTTTCTGCCAAAATCCCAAGTGCTGGGCCTAAGAGTGGTCTTGAGTCACTAAGACTTTTCCCCAAAGTTTTGTTGATTCTACTGGTTTTTCCAAAGTGTTGGAATGATAATTACCTTTGGAGAGCTGTATCAAGTTTCTGTTCTGAAACTTCAGGGGGGATTTAACAGTAGGACATGGCATGAAGGAGCATTGGAGGGATTAATGAAAGATGTTTAGATAAATAGGGGGATTCTTATAATTGGTATCGGGCAGTTTTGTCCTCACTCCTGTGTCGGGCATGAAGCAGACTCTTCAGAGGCTAAGTGTCGCAAAGGTTTTGAAGTCACTATTGTGTAATATTTTACCTTTGAAGTTTTATTTTGACCATGTGCCTTTTGCTTGGCTAAAGAATTTCAACATTATTTGTGTCTGATCTAATTGTTTCCTAGGTTAACTTCTCAGCCTGGTGCTACACTACCAAATGGGCGTAGCTTATGTAAGTGTGTTCTAGCAAACCTTTTTGTATCTACTTTTACATTTAACAATTTTGTCAATGATTTTCAGTGGCATATGTTTTTGATAACTTTAGTGATTACTCTGACCATTTTGACCAGAAAAGTTACTGTTTTGGCTCAGTTTTCTTCTGTCAGTCAATCTTGGATGCTCTCAGTAGATATGGAGAACATTTCTAGATGAAAATCCATTTCTCTTCTCAATTCAGACCTCTTGGCCATGATTTCGATGTTTTCCTTAATTCCCAAATTATTGTTACGAACTAATTTTGGCCTTCCTCTCCCAGGTGGTCTCTTCAGTTTACTTACTGTCTTTATTCATTCAAAATTTGGCCTTTTGTGGTTCTTAATATTACTTAACTCTACTATTGCTTTAGAGAGACCTGCCTTGTCTGCAGCTCCTGCTACCTTGAACAATTTTCCTATATGCTTGTACCTAACAAACTTGCCATTCCATTGCTTATCTCAGCTAAAACCACTTTGTCTTTTGTGTCCCTTTTTCATCAATTCTGTCTCGTTTGGTTCTGTTGACTCTATGTAAGTGTTAATTCATTAAGCATATTTGGTATTTTATTATTTGTTGTGGTTCCTAAAGAGCAATCAGGAATGGAATCTTTTTGTTTGGCACGATACAGAGTAGCTGATATAGATTTGCTTGTGAAATCAATATGTTGATTGGTATGTTTGACCCTTTGATACTGTATTTGAAAGACTAAGACATGTGGTCCAAGTGTGCATTTTAGTACTGATGTTAACATGAAAATATTGAACGGTTATTTGAATGCCAAATTTTCATCATAAAGTAAGATTATAATATAAGGAAACAAGCTTGAATATGAAGAAATAGCTTTTAAAGTAACTTTGTTAGGAATTGGAAAAATACAGTTCTTTAGCTGCTACTGTGCTCCATAACTTTTGGTTTATTGTCTTTGCTAAGTATTAATTCTTATTAATTTTTGCTTGTGAAAATGTTGTTTCCTGCATTTTGAAGTAGTAATACAAATTTCTCTTAGCTCTCAAAAGCCATCCCCTTCGAGGGGAAAAAAAGGGAGATGGGGACCATGCTTGCATAAACGGAGATATAGAAGTCAGAAAAAGTTGTCGGTCCAGGAAAAACAGATTTGAAACTTTGAATCAGAGTTTATTGTTTGATCAGCTAGTAAACAGGTATGTGGGGATACTTCAGTTGTATTCAAAAAGCACCTTAATGATTTCTTAAAGTTAGAAACCTCTGTCTTCCAGTGCCATGTCTGTGTTTTTCTGTGGGGATGTATTGGCCTTGGGGCCAGAAGGATTGTGGTTTGAGTGACAGCTGGTCTGTGCTGTAACTGCCAATGGCATTCATGCTCGAAATGCAGAGCAACTCGCCAGTCTTCCATTGGGGAGTAAGCCACTCTGTGTTTACACCTGGATAAAGCTGTGTGTTGGCAGTTATTGCAGAGTGCCTATCATGCTGTAAATCCACACCCTAGTTTGTTCCTTGGTAACCTGTTTATGTAGTGATACTCTAAATGTGATGTAAATTGGTGATTAGCAGCAGTGCTTGGAAGCGTTCTAGATTTTGCTTGTATGATTTTGATCATAAAATATCAAAAGTTTGTAGTTTTCTTTTGGTTTTGTTTTTTACCATTTGTTAGTAATTCACACAGGGTGGGTGTCACTTTTTGACATTTACTGTGCAGACAAAGTAGGTCAGACAGGGAGGCACGGTCTGGTCTGAGCATAGGAATGGGAGCCAGAAATGCTTTTCTTGAAATACTATTTCTCTGTGGCCCTGGGCAAGTCACTTAGTATGTCTTGATCTTCCCACCTGTAAAACAGGTTTTAATAATCACATCTGTGAGAGGCTGTTAGCTCTAGTGCTTGGAAAATGATTTAAACACAAACATTTAATTGCCAAGTCTGATCTTTATTTTTAAATGTATTCTGTAGAACCTTTTATTAATTTAATTTTCTTTCGTAATTTGCTCAGTAACTGCTTGGTGTCACTTCACAAATTTATATTGAGTTACATTTATTTTTCTAGTTGCAGTTGAATCATCCTCTCCTCATCAACAGTAGGAAAAAGTCTACCATGAAGATTGTAGTTTGATAAGGTCATGGTACTGGAGTCTGTATATGAGCTTATACTCATAAGTGTGTCCCATAGCCATTGGAGGCTTTTAAGAACAGGTTAGACAAATGTCTGTCAGGAATGATTTAGGTATTGTGTAGTGTGCTCTTGCCTGGCAGGGCACGTAGACTTTTCCAGGTCCTTTCCAACCCTATTTTCTTTCATAGCAGACTACAACATGATTTTATGTGAAGTGGTTATGTCACACATCACAGATATTTCAGAGGAATTGTTTAAAATTGAGAGGACTGCTCATAATGAAATCTTGACGTTACTGGTTCCTGTCACCAGAACTTCCACTGTCTTGTTTCTAGGCAGGGTTTCACCCTTTAGATTTACTTTTAAACAGCTTGAAGATAGGGAAGTGAAAGATTCTGCCTTCTTAGTCATTACACATTTATAGTAGAATTCCTGTGGAAATCTACTATAATCACCATGGAGAGCAGTAACATGGTGTTCAGGACAGGTGGCCAAATAATTGACTTGGCCTGGCTAGTTCTGCTTTGTTTTCTTCCTTAGAGATGAAGCATCTTGGCCAAGGTTATTATTTATATACCACAATTATTTTGACAGCTGTTTACAAATACTCCAGATAATGAAAATGTAGACTAATTAAACAGTCGATGAGAAATTGTAGTGAAGTCATGAATGATGAATGGTGAAATTGTAAGTGTAACGGATTTAACATTAAAAAAAATCCTCTATGTTTTAGTGTCTTTTTGAGGTCAGGGTAAGAAACTGTAAAGCATATGGGGCAGTGGCATTAATTGCATTACCAATATTATAATTATGTAGGTAAAAAGCTTTGCTTTCTTATTTTGCAAATTGAATCTTAACTGACACCCAGTCTAACACCTAAGCAGTTAAAAATTTATGTGCTGCAATTTACACTGAGCAAACATTTTAAAAAATATTTAAAAAAATGCTACAGCCTAATTTGAACCCCAAATTTTAATAACATCAGCATTTCTTCTTTCATGTAGTTCTTATATTCTGTAGGTTGATCTTTCAATTTTATTATGATTGGTTTTGTAGTTTATTGATAGATTCAGTAGCTATCCTAAAACTGGCAGATTTTTATTCATAGGAGTATTTACTTACCTTGAAGATCTTGGAATAGCCATCAAGACCACAGAATTAGATATCTTAAGATGCTGGATGCTGTGTAAAAAGTTCTGCATGTTTCTGTTTAAGACTGGTTTTTTTGTGTGTGTGTGTGTGTTAACTGTTGCATGTGTTTCAGTACTGCTGAAGCTGTCCTGCAGGAAATGGATAACATTAACATCAGGAGAAACAGGCGATCTGGAGAAGTAGAACGGCTACGGATGTGGACAGACACAGAATTTGTAAGTGCAGTGCAGAGTGTCTCAGATCTTGGATAAAAGTAATATCAAGGGGGAGTGTATTTGTTTTTGCAATCACCATACATTTGTCTGTAGTTCTGTCGAAAGGTTTCTGGTTTTCTTCAGTGGATAACATTGAAAAACTTGATAAACTAAAATTTAGTACAAAATTCATGGATATATACACTAAATAATGTTTTCTTTATTGATAAATTGGCTGTCATGCTCTCATGTGCCTTGGTGGTTCTCCTTTGGTTTGAAGCACACTCTGGTAGTCTAGAAACAGGACTGGGGGCTGTGATGTGCTTTGTTCCCTAAAACAGCTTGATACTGATGTTAACTCTGTATTGGATGGACTAGGTACTGTCTGAGGGACTTACTTTAGTGCCTATTAAATGAGACTGCTTTTGTGGTCTACCTGTGGAGGGCTCTGCTAGAAAATCACTTGGGGGCTAGAGATTGCGAGGAACTTTACTTACTGAACTGAGGGCTAACACTGTGAGTGACATGGGACAATGCTGATGGAAATGCATGTGAATTTTGTTCCAGGAAAACATGGATATGTATTCTCGAGTGAAAAGAAGGAGAAAATCACTGAGGAGAAATAGCTATGGCATTCAGAACCACCATGAGGTGTCCACAGAAGGGGAAGAAGAAGGTATGGGTGGTAAAGAATTGTAAAGCCTTATCTGATATACTTATAAACCAAAGTTCTCCTTAACATAACAAACGATACATTGCACTACAGAAAGCAGAAAACCCTTGACTTCTGAGTGTTTATATACTACATTTCCTTACTCCTGTTTTTTGTAACACTAAGTAATTGGAGCTTTCCCTATATTCCCTGTAACAATCCTCTGGTAGAAGCCAGGATGTGACAAATGTCATCTGCAACTGTGTGTGTTCTGACTGACTTCGTCTCTCATGTGCTGGGTGGTAGTTACCAGAAAGAATGTGTAATAGTCAGTCCTGCATCCTTACTTTACTTCAATATATCAATAAAGGGAAGCTGTTAATTAAAGTCTGTTTTCTGTCCATTGACTGGATTTTAGAAGTTTTGTAGACGCATGACTGTATTCTGTTGAAACTCACCAGTGTTCAAAAAATACTGGAAAAGTAAGAATTATGGTTAACTTACGGCATGATCAGCATCATGCTTGTGTTCCTTAACAAATCAGACTCAAACTTCAGGCCTCCATACAGAGTTCAGCATAGTGTGCCTCAGTTTTTAAGTAACACTGCTGTAAAAGGTATGGTCTGTCCCAATGAATAAGAATACAGTTTTAATTCTGAGAGCCACATATGGAAATTCTGATCCAGTTAATAGATGGGTGTAGGTTGTACCTTTATACACTGTGTGTCTTTGCTTTGTTTAAAAATGACACTATGAATCATGAAGTTATACTTATTTTCATGCTGTGTCAAATACTTGATTTTCTGAGGCTCCTTTGGGAAAAGGGAAGAAAGGCATCATTCTTAATTTGAAGGACAATTATTGAAGTAAAAATACAGAGGACAGTGATATCTGAAGTACTGTACAACTAAACCTGTTTTGACTGAATTTATTTTTCTTTCTGTTGCTTTTCCAGAACCTTCTGTAGAAACCAGAAGGAAATTTGACAATGTGCTGTCAAATTTCCAGTGATTTTCCCATTACTGTTAGTTAATAAATGAGCAGTAATTCTCAGTGACCATTAAAATGTTAATTTTTAGCTCTGACATCAAGTAGAACTTTTCTGAAAGCATATTTTTCCCCCAACAGAGTCTCAGGAAGAAGATGGAGATATAGAAGTAGAAGAAGCTGAGGGGGAAGAAAATGATCGGCCATATAATCTGAGACAGAGAAAAACTGTTGAAAGATACCAGGCCCCTCCAATAGGTGAGGAACCACACAGTGCTCATATGCTTCTGCTCTGCTGACCTCCAAGAATACTGTGGGTGTGGGGAGGAGGGAGAAGTTGGATGACTACTACTCATGACAGAGTTCTCATGCAGCACTTTGTGACTCATGACAGAGTTCTCATGCAGCACTTTGTGACTTCCATCTTGCCTCTGTTGTTCACCATGTGAACAAGACTGCTGAGACATGATCTATGAGTTTCAGTGGCAGTGGCATGGCTAGTGCCTGCTGCTTCATTAACTTTGCAAGTACTGCCATGTACTAGGCTCAGGGTTGGAGGTGAACAGGGTTTAGATTAAGAAATACTTGGAAGAAAGCAGTCTAATTAATCGAAAAAATAGTTACTGTTATACCTGCTTATGTTCTCGAGTGGTAAACCTAATTCATAACTGTAGATAAATGGCATAGCAGCGATTATCACATTTTGCCAAGGTGAGAAATTTAGAGTAAAATAGTTGAGCTGCAAGGGAGCTACAGGATCATCTAATCCAACTGCTTGAGCTCTTCAGGGCTGATCCAAAGGTAAAGCATGTTGTTCAGGGCATTGTCCAAATGCTTCTTAAATGCTGATAGGCTTGGGGCATTGACCTCCTCTCTAGGAAGCCTCTGCCAGTATTTGGCCTAATGCAGCTTTGAACCATTTCCACCTGGTCTGTCACTGGATCCCAGGGAGAAGAGATAAACACCTCCCTCTCCACCTCCCTCCCTCAAGAACCTGTAGAGAGCAATGAGGTGGTCCCTCAGCCCTCTTTTCTCCAAACTAGACAAACCCTGTGTCCTTAGCTGTTCCTCACAGGAAATACCATCAGGGTCCATACAGGGTACGGTGTAGTGTCACTTGATTTTGAACCTTTTAATAGTTCTGTCTCAAATAATGTGCATATTTGATCTAGATTGCAGTGGTGTATCCAGTGTGCTATATCTTAAGGCAACTTGGAAATTAAAACTTTGATAGAGAAATGCTGTATTTTATTTGTTAAGATAAATTTCAAGACATCCTATATTGTCTGCTGTGAAGAGGTTTCCATATGGAGTTTCATACCCTGCAAATAAACAAAAATGCAGTGCCCTGGATGAGTTACACTGTGTGCCATGGTAGCCACAGCTGTGATGGTTTGGAGGATAAGGGTGGATGCCTGTATCAAGCCAAGTATGGTAATTGTGAAATAAAGCGTAAGAGGTTTGATTTCTTACCACCCTCCTCAGTCACTTTGTTAATCTGAGCTTTTGGAGAAACCAGTGATAACCCTGTGGATGAGGTGTGGTAATCTAACACTTTTCTGCTGCATTTAGATTAGTGTATTTTTCTTTTGTAACTGATGTTACAAACCTGTAACTTCTCTTTCTCAGTGCCAGCTCATCAAAAGAAGAGGGAAAATACACTGTTTGATATTCACAGATCTCCTGCAAGAAGAAGCCATATCAGGTAAATGTCAGTGTTTTGGTACGTAGCTGTTTGCTTTCCCTCACTACGTTCTGGTAGCTTTTGATTTTGAAACCATTCCTGGATGAGTTGTACAGTTCATTCACAGACATGTGTGGGTCTTAAATTGTATCTTGGGTTCAGACCCTGATCAGCACACAAATAAGAGTGTCATAGCACTTTGTAATCCCAGGAGAAGCTTTGTGCTAAACACAGTGCAAACAGGTGTGCTGCAAGTACTGGAAAGAGTTGAGCATTGCACACTGTAACTTATTCTTCAGAGCATATATTTATTGTTTAAATCCCGTGTATCAGTTCTACAAAACTAAACAAATCAGGTTCATGGTTAGGTTTTTTTTCTTTCAGTTCGTTTCATTCAAGGATTACCAACAATTTAATAAAACGTTTAGCAAGCATGATTTTTGACTCTTATGTTTTGTGTCAAAGTAGTCTGGAATACACCAAGTTGTCTTGGAAACTGTCAGTAGGCTTTATGTAACAAAACAGATGAGATTACAGCTTAATGCATTTTAAAAAAAATAAACTTACTCAAAGCTTCAAAAAGAGAAATCTGTCCATGAACAGAATCCAAGTAAACGAATACTAGTCGTAGCTGACACTCGTCTCATTGCTCAATTTAATGGTGTAGTGAAAATATGAAAATTACATAAAGTAATAGCTGAATCTTATGATTCTGAAGTTTCTTTCATACAAGTAAGAATTTGTTTGTTTAAGTGCGCATTACATTTTGTTGGATAATCTCTGGAGTTGTACTTACTAGTAAGAGATGAAGAGTGTGAGAGTTCCTGTCCCTTCAGTTTTAGCATGCTCAGTGCTACAGTCTCATTTTATCCCTTCTTGTCAGGACACTGTCATAAAAAAGTCTTCCCAATTGCATGATATTCTCTTTGATATGTTTTGAAATTGATCTAATGTTTGGTCATCGTGTTATCCTTTGGCAAAAAGCAGCTAGTGCAGTGCGTTATCTTCTTCATACAAATCAGCTCACTAAATTCGCTTAAAGTCCAAGACTTTTTAGTAGTAACCAACATTTTCATGCCAAAAAAGTGCCAACTGTTTTCAAACTGATATCAAACATAACGTCTTTCTGTACAGAAGAGTCAATGCACATGTCTGCGTTCTCTAATGTTTCTGAAATGCTCAGTTTACTGAAATGCTGTCTTATTAAAATAGAAAATGGTTCATTCAGACTTCGAATGGTAATTTTGCTTGGATGCAGATCAGAAGTTAAACTGCAGCTATTTTGTGAAACTGTTCTGCTGTTCAGAATTAATAACCTCATAAAAAGACTATATGCTTTGGGAAGTAAGGAATTTTTTCAAGGAATATTTAAATGGAAGTGTCAAACTGAGTAAGGAGATCTTGATATTTCTGTTATGTTAGGGGTGGCTAAAGTGGTTGGAAGCTTTCCTAAGTACAGTTGCTGCCTGACACACTTTAGCTTATTGATTAATACTCAGTCACACTTGCTGAGGTAACATGGACTGGACCACATAACTTACGGAGCTGTGCCATTTCAGTAATATTCATGTTGAAATCAGATATCCCTGTAACAGTAAGAGCTGTTGTTTTCCTCTCAGATTATTTTGATACTTAAGCTAAAATTTACATGCGTCTCAAACGTGAGCAGTACTGTACTTGCCATTTCAGTTTTGTTTTTATAAAAGAACCAAAATACAACGTTCTACTGCAAAAAGGACTAAGTTCTGTGTTTGTTTTGCCACTTCAATAGGAGAAAAAAGCATGCCATTCACAGCAGTGATACAACCTCTTCAGATGAAGAACGTTTTGAAAGAAGAAAATCTAAAAGCATAGCCAGAGCAAGAAATAGGTATGAAAACATCTTTGGTCTTTAGAAGGGTTAGATATTTATTATTCATCAGCAAACAAGCAGAGCTAGTCAATAATGTTCTATCAGTTCTGCAGACTTTTGATTCTGCCTGTCATTACCTGCAGACATGGTTTAGGAGCACTTTGGTTATATATTAATGTAGATTTTTAAAGTCTTACAAGTAGATAATTAACAATAGTGATAAAAAAATGGAAAGACAAGAATAGCTGTTTGGTTCAGTTGGGTTATAAGACAAACAGCTTCTATTGGTTAAAATAGATATTTGTTCTTGGTGTTACTTGGTCCCAGGTAACTCAGTTGTACTTCCAGTACTAGCTCTTCCCTCTTCCTCCTTTGTCACAGTACATGCATTTTACATACCCAATGCATATTTCTTTGACCTTACATATATTTAACAGTTATCTAAAAGTGGAAGATCTCTAAGGTGTATGAGTAAATTTTCTTACTACCCCAGATACATTAATTGAAAAATTCAGCAGAAAAAAAAGTTTCCTCATTTTTTTTATCTCTTCCTGTTTGCCACACTGTCCCCTTTTCCATTACAAGGAATTCCAGTGACACACAACTACCAAAAGTGTAGTTCTGAGTGTAACCTGTGTCGTACTGATGCCTTTCTTCTTCCCTTTCTCTGTGTATTTGATCTGATGTAGTATCTGTGTAGGGGCTTAAAGCAAGAAGTGTTGTTTCTTCTCTGTAAAATCACAATAGTGTGTCCATTCTAGTTCTCCAGATTGAAATATCTGTGTGGAAGCATAAAACTATTTTAAGGAACTTCCAGATATCAAATAATAATTATCACAATAAAAAACATTGCTTTTGTTTACCTTATCAATCCAAGAAAGTTGTCTCCTTATATAGTAGAAACCATTTAGTCTGTATAATTCCTATTCCATCAAATGACCGAAAGAACAGTATTTATTCAGTGGGGTTTTTTGTTTTTGAACAGGTGCCTGCCTTTAAACTTTAGAGCAGAAGACTTAGCTAGTGGAATCCTTCGAGAACGTGTGAAAGTTGGGGCAAGTTTGGCTGATGTTGACCCAATGATTGTTGATAAATCGGTAGGTTTTGTTAGACCTTTTTATTTTCCTTTCCCGAATTATGCATAAGCCGAATTCATCACAGCCTCTCATTAGGGTTGAAGTAAATTCATAAGAAGCTCACTGATCTTTGATATTCCCCCAAGCTTTTGTCTGTTTGTTTCTTTGTCTGTTTATTCCTACAAAGCACTTGCTTTTGGCCTGTAGGTAATCAGCAGGCTGCACACATGTCATAAATAAGCCAAAATGTCAATTGTCCAACTATATTTCTTTGTTTACAGTCAATCTGTGATTGACTTGCACTAGTGAAAACTGGGATATGCTGAGTAGTGCAGCAAAGACAAGTCCTGACCCCCTGGGCTGGTTAACTGAGTGATAGCCATGTGGGTCCTGTGCCTGTTCAGAAACAACAGTGCATATTAGTTTTGGTGTTGTGCATAAACTGCTGAATTACTCCTAGAGCCAACCTCTGTCTAGATGTGCTTTGACTATATTCATGCTGTGCTGTGTCTGAGCTTCACAATGCCCTGGGACTTAGGCTGAGCCTCTGCAGATGCCTGGGCATCCCTGGCACAGTTAACTTGCGACTCAGGTAAATCTTGTGTGGATGGCTGAAAACTGACTTTCCCAAATTTTTTTGGTTTTTTTGTTTTACAATTTCAGAATTCAGTGAACTTCTGTTTATCAGTGTAATGTTGTCTGTAATTTGTTTTCAAATATGTTATTTTATAAGTAAAGGTACTGTTGTGGAAAGCTGTTACAATATAAGCTTTGTATGCTTTGTTTTTTCCCTAAGGTGCGTTTTGATAGTATAGGGGGATTGAGCCATCATATTCTTGCACTTAAGGAAATGGTAGTGTTTCCTCTTCTCTATCCAGAAATATTTGAAAAATTCAAAATTCAGCCACCAAGGTAAGTTTATTTACTTTTATTGTTGTATTTTATTTGATGAAGTTCTGAAGATTGCTTCACTTGAAAACATATTGGAGATTTGATTCTTTCCCTGAAGTCTTTTAGAGTTGAAATACTTACATGTTTACTAGCCCACTTGTCTGTCAGAATGCAATAAGCAGGATGAGCTGTGAAAACAATCTAGTTTATTTTTCTTGTGATAGGAAGGTAAACTTTGTGATATGGTTAAAGAAAGAATTATCAAGTGTCCTATTGAGTGGTAACTTGCCTGTTCTTTCCTTACGTTACCAAATATTTTACTAAATCAAGCAAAATATTGATGGTTTTTTTATAGATGCAATCTCAATAATGTTATATTATGGTTTTAATATTTATTAATTGGGCATCTTGGTGTGTGATTTAAACAGGTACATGTAATCTAAGTAAATTAAAAATTTTGAGATATTTTTGTCCTTTAAAGGAATTGCTTCTCTCCAAAGAAGTAAGAAACCCTGGTTCAAGTATTACCTAGAATTTATTATTTGAGGAGTTTTGTAACTAGTGTAAAACATTCCTTTGGAAACTGAATATGCCTTTGATTAATGTTATTTACAAATCAGAGTTTTACTAATTTGAAAGCGGAAAACAGATTTTATGAAGTCATGTTAATACACCAAATAATAATATGAGGTATCTTAAGTGTTTCTTCTCCAGGCTCCCTGTCTTCATTATAAAATTTGACTTGGAGTTTTTCAGGAGACATAAAATAAGTTTGTGACTGTGTTGATCCATTTATCTTCAGGGGCTGTTTATTCTATGGTCCTCCTGGAACAGGTAAAACCTTGGTAGCTAGAGCTCTAGCTAATGAATGCAGTCAAGGAGACAAAAAGGTGGCTTTCTTTATGAGGAAAGGAGCAGACTGTCTCAGTAAGTGGGTTGGTGAATCTGAACGTCAGCTTCGACTCCTTTTTGATCAGGTTAGAAAAATATATGTATTTTTCACATTCTCTCTGAGTATGTTGTGTTTTGTGGTTTAGGCACCCGAAGTTGTTTGCAATTGAAACTAAAAGACTAATTTTTCATAGATTGGGCAGAGTTTGTCCAATGACGAATTTATATAAAATAGAGGAATGCTGACAACAGTTTTTCTTGCTTGGAAAACTGAGAAAAGAAGTAATCTCTTGACTTGTCTGTTTAATGAAGCAAAGTAGTTTGGGTCAAAATGTAAAAAAAAAAAATAAATCATGAGTTTGAATTTGACTGATGTGCAAGATAAGTACTGCAGAGGAGGATGCACAATTGCATTGGTTGTGTGTCTGCTTTAGTGTTCTTATTGGCTTCAGAGATTGGACAGAAGAGTCACACAAAGCAGTGAAATGCAGTTGCTCTAACAAAAGCCCTTTTCAGACAGAGATGTCTAAGCAGACTGGTTATGAGCAGATAAGATCCTGTTTTCTGTAACTGAGTGTGTCTCAGTTTGTCTGTTCAGCACTCAGTAAAACTGGTACACTGGTGCCATCTTGCTTACTCGAAGGAGACTGCAACCTGAGATGCTTTGAAACAGTGCTGGAGTTGAAAATTCACTTTTTCAGACTGTACACTTTTAAACAAAGGTGTCTCAATATATGTGTTAGTATGGCATGTTAATGCTTTGTAGTGTAAGCAGTTTTGAGTGTTGATGGATAAGTTATGAATTAGCAGTGAATTAATTTTTTTTAAATTTTCTTTTTGCATACCAGGCATACTTGATGAGACCCTCTATAATCTTCTTTGATGAAATAGATGGCTTGGCTCCAGTTCGTTCTAGCAGACAAGATCAGATTCACAGGTAACATTTCTCATATGCTGCCCATTTTCTTAGTATGTGGTACATTGTCATGGTAAACTCTTACGTGTAATTTTACCCAGTTTCCAGGAAAGGTTTTTGCTTTTGCTTAAGCCCACTTACACTAGACAGGACAGATTGTTTTTTTGGTGACAAAAGTAATCTTTTCAGTCCTTCAGGCAGGCTGTAATTTGCTGGGAATTGAATTGCAGTAGAGATTACCCTTCAGCCACATTATTAACTGCAAGATTTCCACACCTTTTCTTTTGGTTGCTGGTTTTGTGCTGTAAACAGATTGTCTGTTACCAGCTCAATAGAATAATCAGTTGAAAAAAAAAATCTAAAGTGAGGAATTGCAGTGTTCTGTGAATGAACACCCATATGATTTTGGTTCTGGATGGTGTGATGTACAAACTTATCTTGTGTTGTTATCATGTCATTTTGTAAAACATTTTTTACAACAGTTCTCTGCTGGCTGAAATTTTTCCTGGCTGCTTTCGATCTCAGTTTTACTGTGTTCTTTATAGCAACACACTTGTATCTCTCGTTCTGTAGGTGGTGGCATTTGGGTATCAACTCCAGTCAACTGAGAGAAGCAGGGGAGAAATTTGGGACCAGCAGACTAGGAGGTTATGGGAACATAGGAGGCTTTTAAAGAGTTATGGAGCTGGATTTTTTAACTTAGGTTTTTTCCTTTGAAATTATTAATGTTGCATTTGACAATGTAGTTCTTGCAGTTTGCCTATGCATTCTTTTTTCAAAAACTCTCTTTTAGCTCTATAGTGTCTACTCTTCTTGCCCTCATGGATGGACTGGATAATAGAGGTGAAATAGTTGTAATTGGTGCTACAAACAGACTGGATTCTATAGATCCTGCACTCAGGAGACCTGGCCGCTTTGACAGGGAATTTCTTTTCAACTTGCCTGATAAAAAGGTAAAACTTAGAAAGGAGATTTATTGATAAGTGTCTTTAGTATATGGAACATTTGAATGCCTGACAACCAGTCTTATAAAAATATGCTTTCTTGTAAGAATGTTTAATTTTAGGAAGATGTTTTTAGTACAAACAGATTGTATACATAAAGTTGAATTGAACTTCAAATCTTCAGGATATAGTTTAAACACAGGTAAATTGTTCACAATAAACTGAATTGCTTATCTAAAAACTATGAATTTGTATAATGAACCCTAACTATTTGGGGGTTTGGAAATTATGGTAAGAGAAAAAAAAATTTAAATCTTGTTATACTTCTAAGCATGTAATAGTTGTAGGTGCAAAGCCAGACAGTATTATATTGGCAATAGGAGCATTTCAGTTCCTTATTCTAGGCTTATATAAACTCAGCCATAATATGTCATGAATTTCTGCTTGAAATTAAATTTGCTTTGTATATTGATAGATGTATTTGGATTCTGTAAAATTTTTAACTGAAATTGTTTTCATGTGTATGTGCTGTGCTACTCAGCAATACGTTAATTGGTGATGCATTTGGCAGTTGAAGCTGTTTATCGTAGGTACAGTAATTAAAATTAAATTTTAAAACTGTGATAATTTCTAATAGAACATGAGTTGATCAGTTCATGTATAATAATGTTGATTAAACAGCAATTAAAATGTGTAACTGGTATACTGAAAAAATTACTGCTGATCTGTGGAATCAAAAAAGAAGGGGAAACCTTTGCTCTTGAGATATATCTGAGTGCTAAAATTCTGTGTCTCAGTGACATGTCTAAACCAGGTAAAATAACTTTAGATTCACATGAATAAGTGATATTTTTTTGTCCAAAGTATTATGACATGGATTTGACTTGATAATGTTGATCTCATTTTCTTTTATTTTTTTAAAAAATCAGGCACGAAAGCACATTTTGCAAATTCATACCAGGGATTGGAACCCCAAATTGTCAGATCCTTTCTTAGGAGAACTCGCTGAAAAATGTGTTGGTGAGTGTTCCATTGTTAGTACTTCCGCTGTAGAAGCTTTCTCTTCTGTGTATAACTTGGAAAGTATGTTAATTGTGTCAAGATATTTTATTATCTTTACCTTTCTAAACTTCTGTACTTTGAACAACACTCTGCAATAACAAATTATGTTTCTGTCGTACTAAAACACAAAATGAGTAGCTAGTAGTTGTTTGAAGGCACAGCCATGTCTCCTCTCTGTAACATCATTGTCCTTACGTAGGATGCATAACCTCAAAGAGAAGGAAGATGAAGGGAATTGGCATCTTTGTGTAGACTTTCCATTAAATTAGTCCCTAGAGATAGGGAGACTTGGTTTTTTTTTCTGTCTGTTTATTGAGGAAAAAAAAATCAATCCTTGTGTGTGTGTGGTTTTTGTTTTTGTTTGGTTTTTTTTACTGACTGGCATGCTCTCCTCTGACATAAACCCAACAAACTAACCAGCCTTTCTAAAGATGAATTTTTTTCCAGATTGGTAGCACAGAACAACCTCAAACTAGAGATATATAGGTAGGGGGGAAAAAAAGCACCACACCATGAATACATTAAATACACCTTTGGAGCACCCAAAGACCTGCTGTACTGAATGGAGGTTGGTTGTTCAAGAAAAGCCTGCTGTTTAAATCTAATCAGAAATAAACCCAGATATCTTTATAACGAATTTAACAGAGGAAATGACCCTAAAGCACACACCACAATCTCTTCTCAACAATTTGTCATGCAAAGATACATCCTCTGTCAGTCATCTGCTTGGACAAGCACTGAAGTTCTCAGAAAAAGGACAGTCTCAAATATCTGTGCTTTGGAATCCATCATCAGAGAACCTAAGAACTTTAAATTGAACATCAGTCCATTCAGTCAGCTACAGTACATCCGAATTATCCTCTTCATCCACAGGGACATCTCTCATCGAAGCAGCATCCCTCCGCTTTTGATGCACAAAGACCTCAACATCATCTGGTGAGGAGAAAACATAATTGTCCAGCAAACTCCAGTTTAAGCTTTGCCGGGTATAAGACAGCATGTGCCAAACCCATTTCATGTAAATTCTGCTTGATTTATGCAAAGACATGATGCTGCTTAGTGGGAGAGAGGGGAATAGGTGGGATAAACCCCAGATGTTTCTTTGAAAATTCACCGTATTTTTTTGTTGAGAACGCAATTATGTGTTTTAAATTTTCAGACCACAGAGAAAGCTGTTTGTAGGTTTGATTGGAAGACATTCTTTGTGCTCCATAAAGCCTGTCAGTTCTGTGGAAAAGTCGGCTAACAAAGAAATAGCCTTTTCTGTTTTCCTTGGCTTTCCTACTCTCCAGCTACTGTACACTTGATTGTCTCCATTCTATATCTTGGAATATAAGTGCTTCCATACATCCAAGATTAAGATCTTTTGACTATTACAAGGACTTTTCCAAACAGCTGAAGTAAGACTGGTTTATCTTCTTCGCCTTGAGCTTGCCTCTTCATTTCTGTAAATTAAATCTGCAGCCACTAATGATTTAAACAGACTTTCCAGATGCTTTGTGGCCAGTACAAATTGGACTCATTGGCAAACATGCTGTATGATACAGTGTATACCAGTCTGCTATTTCCTCTTGTGTGCAGGTTTTCTGTAAAAAGAAATATACAACCTTGCCCTCCAAAATACCAACATCCCCTCTTCCCCAAATAGAAGCTGCCTAGACTCACCAGGTTTTTTGCACAGCATGGTTGATACCTCTCTCCAGTTCAGCAGACTTGGCAACACTTTAACTCCAAGCCTATGGATCCTAATGAAGAAAACTGCTGAAAAGCTCCCAAAGTAAATGACTTTAGGGAAGCAGGTGTATGTGCGACTCAGAACTTTCTAAGATCCAGGGGTGTAATTATAAAGAAATTGGAAGGGAAAAGCCCCAGGACTTGCAAAAAATGGATAATTTCCTGAGGGTTGATTTTTGTCCCAGGTGTTATGGATTGCATATCTTCTAGGAGATTTCTGTGTATATGAGAATTAAAGACTCCACTGAATGGCCACATGACTGCAATGTGTGTGAGACAAAGTGAAGCAGCTTGGGGAGAGCACAGCATTGCTCAGAAGACCACACAATCATGTCTTATTAGTACCTTCAGTAAACACAAGTATTTACTGTGGTTTTTCTCCTTACTGGAGATGGGCCCCAGATACCCTGAACTTTATCTTTTCTTACCTCTTGTGCTTATTTCCTTGTTCTGAATGGTAACTTTCTGTAGGTAGAGAGATTGTTACCTCTGAACTCAGTCTTTTAAGAAACAAAACGTGTTAGCAACTTAAAAAGTGTGAAGTCCTCCATCTGTCGTCTTGCAGATGAATCTTTTTACAGTGTTGTAAGGGTTATTTAAATAATGCTTACTAGAACTTCAAAGAAGCAAGTTAATCACACTCAAGATGCCTGTTAAAAATACTTTCTTCCATGTTTATTATTGCAGGAGCATTTTGTGGCAAAATGGTATCTTGTTAGATTTTTCTTTCCTGTCCTCATGTAATGTTGCAGGGGGAAATTTTGGCATTACTGTTCATGTTTTTCACAATTTTATTCAAACAAACTTAGTAGTTAGTTTCATTTGTCATTGTGCTGAGTTGTTTCCTAACTTTTCCTGCAGCCCGTTTTGGGAATTGTAGGGAGTTGCACAACATAAATTGGGAACAGTGGTCAAGATGTTCACTTAAATGTTTCACCTGTTCACTAGAACATTGTCATAGGGTTTTAGGGTGGATATTAAGCTGAAGAAATTTTAAAGAGGGCATAATTTTTACACAGTAAAGGTGGAAGGGTGTGGCTTGAAAATTTCAGTGATCAAAGTGCATTCTTAGGAAACCTGCATGGGAATGCACTTGTTTGCTGTCCTGCCTTTTGAAAGGTGTACTTCAGAAATGTTTAGCAGAGTGTGGTGGTGGGTAGAAGAAAACAGGCTGCTTGTCAAGAATCTTTGTTTTGTTCTAAGTTAGTGTGCCAGTACATTTTGCCTGCCAAATTGAACATCCTTTGTGAGATGCTTCAAAAATGGAAGCAAATGCACTGAACCTTGGGTTTCTATTCATGTGTCAATTTAGGCAAAAATAAATTCAGGTTATTTACTGTTGGCATGATATATTTTATTTTGTTTTGACAATACTTGACTCATGTTTTCCTTCCTCTTAATCAGTGTGCATTTGCATCTTAGAATTATAAAGCTCTTTAATGTTTCACAAGGTACAGGATTTTTGCAGTTTTCCTGTCACTGGATGTACAGTATGCACAAGAGAGTCCCTCAGAAAAGAGACACCAATTATTAGTCTTCAAATGTAATTGCTCTTGAGAAATGAAAAGTAGAAATGGAGACTAATTGTGTATCTGATCACCTGAGAATTTAATTTTAAAAATAGGCTACAGGCTATTATTTCCTAATTTTGCAATTCTTTGGAGATGTACAAGCGGTGATTAAAATGACTGCTAGAAAGTGATATTGCAGCATTTATTAATAGAAAAATCAGAAAGGATAAAGCTCTTGAGCTGCTGAATCTTTTGTCATGAAGATGCCAAAGTAGTTTTTAAGGTGGCAGACATTCAGGGTATATCTCCAGAACATCTTTGATTTAAGCTTTGGTTTAGTGCTCTCCTCCTGCCCCCCTCTTTGTTTAATCCAGTGTGCTTGTTGGGTGAGAAGTGGACCAGTTTGAATGGGAGTGTGATACCTGATGTTTAAAGAACAAAGCAGAATTTAGAGGCAAGACCATGGTTTTGATTTCTCTGGTGCACCCATAGCTACTGTCTAATGGTTTCACATGGTTGGAGTGTGCCTCCATGGTTTTGATTTCATGATGGAGATTAGTTAAAAAACCCCAAACATAACCTTAGTGCTGAAAATAATTAGTAGATATATCTGAACATACATCAAATGTAATGTGTGTTTATTTTAAGGTAACTTGGGAATGTGAATTGCTTCACACTTTTTAGATAATAGTCACTATGTGGGTTTGTCAAGTTTAGACAATTATAGCTACTGACCTTTTTTATAAAGTTGCAAAGCTTGGTTTAAAAATGGCAGAGTCATCTGATACTGACAGTGATCTTCCATCTGGGTGGGGGTTTTTTAATTTTTAAAAATTGTTTTCAAGTATATATGTGAAACACAGGTGAAATTTGAAGTCTCACCCAATTTAAGTCACCTTTATAGTTGAAAAGTTGATATCTTCTATTATTATCCCCCAAATTTATATATCTGAAAGATGGGGGTGGAAGAGTGTCTGCCTTGCCTATTAGTCGCTGCCTTTTTTTTTTTTTGTTTTTCAACACTGTCTATGGAATCAGCTTTGTTCCTTGTTGCTGTATGGATCTTGCAATAATGTGTGCCAGCAGCACTGGTAAAACATCAGAGGCTAATGAGAAAGAAGCAAGGCAGGCTTCAGTTTTGGGACTTGGTGCTGCCAAAAGACCAATCACAAAATCACAGAATGGTTGGTTGGAAGCAACCTTGAAAAGATCTTCTAGTCCAACCCCCCTGCCATGGGCAGGGACCCATTCAGCCTGTCCTTAAACACTTTAAGGGATGAGGCATCTGCAGTCTCACTGGGCAACCTGTTCCAGTGCCTCACCACCCTCACAGTAAAGAATTTCCTCCTAAGAGTTAGTCTAAGCCTACCGTCTTTCAGCTTAATACAACAATAGAGGGGGGAAAAAGTGAAAATTGTGTAAGACCTCATGGGGAGGAGGAAGTCTGGTTAAAAACCAGTTGATTGAGAATAGTTTTAACTAAAGAATTGATTAATTAGATGTTCTAAACACTTTGTTACAAGCGCACGAACTTCTGCATGGCAGTACCTCAGTGCAACACGTTTTCCTATAGTGACTTGAATTCTCTAGAAGAGTTTTCTCACTGGGATATTGTTTTACGTTTTTTGAAAGATGGAGATGTGGTGCCTCAAAATACAGGGACATATCCATGTCTCTTGCTGAGAGAGGTGGAAAAATTTGAAGTCTAATTTCTAGCTCTGGGGAAAATGCACTAAGCATTAGTACTGCAAAAGACACAGAGGTATTAAATCTCTCAGTATTTCATAATTACCAGATCATGTGTTTCAGCAGTGATGATTAAGCAATTATAGGTAGCCACCTGTAGATACTTAGGAAGATAGGCTAAATTAAAATTCTAATGCATTTTAATAGTTTTTCTACTTCTGGTTATATTAGTAAAATTACAAAACTAAAAAATCTGAAACATTTTTCTTGATAGTAAAAGTTAACATTTTCCAAAAGTTCACAGTACGCTTTTTTAACAAGAGACTTCATCTCTTCCATATTCTCCTCATGAAGCATTTTTCTTTTATACTGCTCATTTTCTCAGTCTGTAAAAGTTTAAAGTCAGTGATGTCAGTGTAACAAAATTACTTTGCTAATGAAGAATATATTCACATCGAGATATTAAAGTAAAAAAGGAGGAGAGGGACTAGCCTGTTAAAATTGCACACATACTTTAGACAATATTAAGGAAAAAGAGCGATGACAGGCCTGTAACCGAGGGCTGAAAATACACTGTATATCATATGATATAGTGAACATGTAGGTAGTTGTAACCTCAGTGTGGAATTAATTTGTTTGTATATCTTGATATACCTGTCTCATTTCTTGGTACACAGCAGTGTCATTGGATGACGACCTGATACCTTTTGGCAGATGCTTTGTGGACCTCAACAATTAAGTGTCACTAATTGCTTTTAGCTTGAGGCGTGTTTGAGACACATCTTTTTCATGGATGATACTCTTGTTTTTGTGTGCACTAGGGTACTGTGGAGCTGACATAAAAGCACTTTGCACTGAGGCTGCCTTGCTTGCCCTGAGACGACGCTATCCCCAGATTTACGTGAGCAGTCAGAAACTACAGCTTGATGTTTCTTCAGTAGTTCTCAGCGCGCAGGATTTCTACCATGCAATGCAGAATATTGTGCCTGCTTCCCAACGTGCCGTGACATCTTCAGGACATGCACTGTCTCCTGTGATCAGACCACTCTTGGAACGTACCTTCACTAAACTCCTCGAGGTTTTACACAAAGTGTTTCCTCATGCTGAATTTAGCCAGGGTGACAAAAGTGAAGGTATGTGGTTTGGGTGTTTTTGCAAATGGTGTTTCAGATTGGAAATATTTCAGCTGGGTTTCTTCTGCCGCTGGCCTTGAACCTGATGTACATTTGGTTCAGTGTTGTTAGGATGTAAATACAATTAACTTGGATGTTGCATACTTTTGCTGATTCCAAGCTGAGAAATCTAATAACCTGACCTATATAGGCCATGATCCCATAGGTGTGAGGACTACCTGAAAAAAAGGAGAACCCTCCTAAACTTACATTCAAATGTGAGAAATAATGGGGCATAATCAGAGGGCAAACAAAAAAGCCCAACCAAAACCAAAACAAAACAATCAACCAACGAACCAAAAAAAGGTGAGATAATGTTACTCATTGTGTTAGGACCTGAAATTGGTGCTCTTGTCCTGAATGTTGTTTAGCTGTCCCCAGTCCTTTGCTTGCTGATGGTGCAGAAACAGGCTGTGAAGTACTATAGGGAGCTTACAGCTCAGTAGGTGAGACTGTGGTTAGCCAAGATATCTAAGCCTATATAAAATGGTCATCTGCTGGCTGAGGAGAGAGTCCTGAGACTCCTTGAACTGGCTTGGTTGCACTCCTGATCCTCTGAGTGGATTCTGTGGGCTTAACAAGTGGAGAACTATTTGCTATTTTGTCATGTTAGCTTTTTTGCCAGATTAGTGGGTAACATCAACTCACTAAGGGGTCAGTGAATGCCAGAGCCCTGCTGCAGTGGGAGCAGTGTGAGTGCACTGAGGAAGCAGGGAATAAGAAGGAATGCAACTGACTGTTTTGACTGGCAGTGAGTCAATAGGTTCTGGGGTTTTTTATCCAGCTCTTGAGACATGCTTTAATAGTTACCCTGGTCATTTCTTGTAAGTTAAATGCTGAACAAGATATCTTGGTTTTGCTGTCTACTTACTCTGGCATACTGGTTTCTGCTATGCTTATCTAGGATCACCCTCACCCCCTCAACTCTGAAAATGGTACTCAGGGTTGCGTGTGATTAACTTGAAAACAGCCCAGTCATAAAGCAAATCTGTGACAGCCTATTCCAGAGCATGCTTTTAGCCTGCAGCACAGGCAGCTTAAGCTGATCCTTGTGCTGGCTGCTGCAGTTTCTCCAGCCCAGCTGTGAGCTGGAAAGCTCTGTCCTTTCCACTTACTTTAGTATGTCAGGTCCTTTGTTAAACCATTTTAGCTAGAAAACTCATCCAAAAGTGATGTATTTTTGTCAGGTTAGTTTTCTGCTGACTGTGGGATAGCTGGAGGTTTTAACAAGTGTTGGAGTTGGCCAGAGATGGGGCCTGGGAGCGTGTGATGGTGTGTAGGGGGAAATGAGCTGGCTTGCAGCTGCAGTTAGATCCTATTAGGCTCTCATAACCAAAATTGTTTAAGATGTTTAAGTCTCTGTATACTGCTAATCTGTTAGTAATGCCCAATTTAGAGATTGTCATTATTGTTGAAGAACTGGTATCCCACTCTGTTGTAAAGTTCTAGTTCAGAATATTTCACCTGAAATACTGCATGCAGTTCTGGTGTCCTCAATATAAGATGGACATTGAACTGTTGGAGGAAGTCCAGAGGAGGCCACAAAGTTGGTAAGAGTACTGTAGCATCTCCCCTATGAAGACAGGCTGAGGAAGTTGGGGCTGTTCAGCCTGGGGAAGAGAAGACTGCATGGAGACCTCATAGCAACTTTTCAATATCTGAAGGAGCTGCAAGGGAGCCAGAGAGGGACTCTTTGTTAGGAGCTGCAGTGATAGGACAAGGGGTAATGGGTTCAAACTGAAGGAGGAGAAATTTAGGTTAGATACTAGAAAAATGTTTTTTGCTGTAAGGGTAGTGAGACACTGGCACGGGTTGCCCAGGGATGTGGTGGCTGCCCCAACCCTGGCAGTGTTCAAGGCCAGGCTGGATGAGACCTTGAGCAACCTGGTCTAGTGAGGAGGTGTCCCTGCCCATGTCAGGGTGGGTTGGGACTAAATGATTTGAAAGGTCCATTCCAATCCTTAAATTCTATAATTCTATTTTCTTTGGTTATATTCTTTGCATTCCTATCTATTACTACTCATTACTGCTAACAAAGTGAATTTGGAAGCATTTACTGATTTAAATAGTAGTTTTACTGGATAATTTGCTGCTGTGAATACTTCTAAATGTTTGTAGATAACTGGTTTGGAAGATACATGAACTAAAGTTTCTTTTAACATTTCATTTCAGCTTAGTTTTTCTTCTTACCCCCTTACATCCAAGAAGATAGTAAATGATAAGCCTAATCTGTGTTAAAACCAGCAAAATCTACTTTCAGGTCCAAAGATTTTAAATGTAAATGTAGATTATACACTAGGGCTTCAAATTTTCTTGAATTCAGAGCCAGGTGTGTAGAAGATGTTTACTGGTATGCTTACAATCTGCACATCTAGTTTTTGTACATTTCACTAACAGTTCCTGTTTCTTGTAGTTCAGTGAGTCAGATGCTCAAGCAATGGATGCCACAGACTTGATGCTTGGGATTAAAAATGGGCTGCCTTTTAAAATAATTATGTATTTTAGGAAACGAATGCTGTGTTCAGTGCATGAGCACAGGACCAACGCTATGGTCTATATTTGGTATACTGGAAATTCTGTCTGTTTAGGGACTACAGTGAGCCCAGAGTTAGGAGGCTTTTGTCCAGTTGATTTCAAGATCTTTATCCTTAGCTGTCCAGCAGCTTCTGCACTGTGTTTTCTTGCTATGGACTAGCTTTTGGCCACTGGTTGGGGTCTGCAAGCATTTTTCATCTCTGTTCCCCGAGGAGTTTTTGTCGAGTGTGTGACTGCATCATACCTCGACAAGGGATGCCGTGCATCCTCATCTTACACCAGCAGAATATTATTCCTGCCCAGCTTCCTCTGAATCCAGTTTCTTACATCACACAGCCAACTAAGGGCACCTTTGTTGTCCCTTAACAATTTTTCCTGGGACCTTGTGACTAGATGCATCTTCCTCCAACACTTGATGCTGCCTTGAAGGTGATTCCGTTGTCCCATGGTGATTAGTGTAGCTAAGACCTGTGCCATGGCTTCATGTGAGTCCACAAATCCTGCAGTGGTTTGTATATTTGAGAATAAAACTTGGATCTCTCTGTATTTCACACTTTCATTGCATAGCAGACCGTTTTCCTAAGTGGGTGTGGCCAGCTGAGCTGCTGTTAGGACATCCAGTAGTTGCCCTGAGTAGCAGTGTGCTCGAGTGACTCTGGGCTGCTCTTGGGAATGCTGCCCATGCATTGCAGGGCATTTTGTTATTCAGGAGACCTGGCCTCTGCACTGCTCCTGCTGTACAGTGAGTGGCTGTAACGGTTTTCATCCCATCACTGCAGACTTCCATCCCTATGAAAATGAGAATGAGTGGGCTCACGTAGGGTAAGAGCAGCCAAACTCCTTTCATGGGGCAATAAAGATCTTGCAGCAGTTATTTCCCATTAGTAAATCACAGCAGGTTGCTCTTAATCCCGTTGCTGCTTTGGGAGCTAATTTAGGAGTACCTGATTTTTGACTGTCACCTGGTTGTTTTGGTTTAGTGCCATACTTGTATTTTTAGCAGTTGTTTGTTCCTGCAGTTTGTCTTGTGAGTGTAATCAGCCTTTTAGCTTTTTGTTTCTCGAGGACTATATGGAAAGTACTTCAGTTCATTATGTTACTATATTAGCCAAGGAGTTAAAATAAGTAAAGGAATAGTATATGAACGTTGAATGCATTGAACTGATTTTGATAAAAAGTAATTTGATAGTCTTTGGCAGATTATCAGAGGGTGGAAAACAATCCTTCATAAACATATATTATCTAGGTGATCATGCTGAGAATAATTTGGAAGAAGTGTACCTGTGAGAACAGATAAGTAAGCACAAAATTCCATATAGTCTGAGGAATTATACATTTTATAACTGTATCTTTAAAAAACCCTCTAACTTGAAATGAAACCAAAAGAAGCATTTCATAACTAGGTAAACTTTTTTGTATTCGAGAAGTTGTTCTGCTTGATAGTTAAAAGAAATAGATTGTAATTATAATTAGACTTCTACAGTGTTTAATTTGATTTGGGGTTTGAAGTAATAAGTACTTATTGTTCTGAATTCTGATATTTAGACAGATTTAATTTCTTCTACATTTGAAATGTTTTGTAATTGACATGAAGAAAATTGTAATGTCTTTTCTTGTTTGTTGTATGTGTACTTAGAAGTGATAAAGTTCTAATTAATACATCTCTTGGAACAGATGTACCAAGTCTAATATTAGATGATAGTGAAGATGAGAATGCTTCATCAATTTTTGAGACGGGCTGTCACTCAGGATCACCAAAGAAACAGTCATCAGCTGCTATACATAAACCCTACCTTCATTTTACAATGTGAGTGTTTATCTAGATGCATGTAACCAGATAGATAAAAGCATGAAATTCTTACTTCAGGAGAGCTAAGAGAGATGATATTTTCCTTTGGGGTGGCAGTGGTGTTCTATAATGGAAATATGCAAGAGTTTTAGATATGGGAATGTTCTTAGGAAAGACCACTGAGTAATCAGTAATATTTTGCAGCAGGGAAGTGTAGCTTAGAAGTAAAGATGTTAGCATCAATTCTTAATTTTAACCAAGTATTTTGATTTGAAAGTTTAAGAACTGTGAAGAGATATATGTAGGAATATTTTGGAGGGATTGTTTCCTTTTTTCTTGGTCTAAAGTATTGATGAGCTTTGGTATATGCAACTGTTTGGATGTATTGTGCAATGAATGTGTTCAGCATTTCTAGTATCTCTTTTAAATTGTTTTTCATGTAAAGTTTCAGGGAAATAGTAGTTTAGAAAGTCTGTGTGAAATTTGGATGAGTCTTTCCTGTATAAATTGGACTGGTTGCAGGAATTAACAATAATTAAAATTTCTTTGTTTTGTGTTAAGAATAGTTTTAGACTACTTTGAGACAGTTTCTGCAAGGAGTTTGTGAAGGAAGAAAATGAAGTAAGAAAAACTTTTCATTAGTGGTACCGTTTAGCAGAGCCATCTTGTGGAAAACTGCTAAAATTTTTGTGCTAAAGAGTAATAGAAGTACAGAATTTATGGAAATCTAAGCTTTAAAATAAGGATTTAAGTTCAAATAGCTGGAGGTACACATTCAAGTATTTTAATACCAAATTTACACTTCTGCTGTGAGTTTGGGAAGGGGAAGCCAAAATAGAAACAACAATATATAATTGTGTGGATGTGTGTCTAAATAAGAGTCTTTAGTCTTATATATCTCAAGTTACATAAAAATAAACATACAAAGTGTATTTTAATTTTTGTAAAGCTTGTAAGCCTCCCTTAATCTATTTTATGAGCGTTTCTGATTATCTGTGTGTGTAACCTTCACCACTGGAACTGAAAAGCCAAAGGTCAGCTATGTTCATTGCTGTTCCAAAGTATTTAACAGGAAGTAACACCAGCCAGTCTTATTGCATAACCCAAGGTGACTGAAGTGCAGATAAAAATGCCTTAGTGAGAGAAAATGCAAATTAATTAAAAAATTTTCTCGTTTCATAACCAATTTTCTACAAATGGGAAAGACTTTTAATGGCAAAACCTAATGCTTTTCTCTTCTTATTTGTCCCCAAAACAGGGCAAAAATCCCCAAAAGAAAGAAACAAAAGCAAAATCCCCAAATCCTTTGTATGGAGTGCTCAAAATGTCTTCTCAACAGCAAAAAAACCTCCAACCTGAAATAACTTTACCTTTGCATTTTTCTTGAAAGTTTTCATTCAGTCTGGAAGTCTATGGAGAAGTGTACGAATACTCTAGAATACAAGATGAATAGTGATTTTATTCAGTCTTGCTTTGGGTCCTGTTTCTTAAAAAAGTAAACTGTTGAAATGTTCAGTGGTTCTTGGAAATCTTGGGTAGCACTTAAGGGATAAAAGGCTTGACCTGGGATTTCTGAGGCTCTGAAGAGATACTTTAGGAGTTAGGACTGAACTAGACATGATTAAGTATGTGTCTTTACTGGAAGTCTGTTAAGTCTTTTTCTATCATCAAGGAATTAGATTTAAATAAACCTGTTATAATGAAAATTGCAATGAATTTAATACATGCATAGATTTTTCTCAGATGAGTTTGATTTAAATTGTTTTGAAACCAAAGAATAGGCAAAACTTGAGTTACTGGGACTTGAAGTAGTGTTGAGGTGTAGTCGAGTTAGTTGAATCTTTTTAGGCTGAAAGTCTTCTGGATTCTAAAGTATCTCATAGGTATATCCATCCATTGATAACATTGGCTTGTTAATTGACTTGTGTTACTGTTACTCTGTTGCAGGTCATCTTATCACCAGCCAGCCTCTTACAGACCAAGATTACTGCTCTCTGGAGAAAGAGGTTCGGGTCAGACTTCGCACCTTGCTCCAGCACTATTGCACACCCTTGAAAAATTCTCCGTACACAGGCTAGACCTGCCAGCTCTTTATTCAGTCAGTGCCAAAACGCCTGAAGAGTCATGTGCACAGGTGACATTTCAGATTGTCTTGTAATGAGTAAATTAGGTAATTCTGGAAGAGATTAGTTGCATCAATATAAAGGCAGCCAGCTGGAATGTTTGGTTTTCATTGGCTCCCTTTTATTTTCATGTTTAAAATAAAGAGGTCTCTAGAGGGTGATGGAGATCTCTCTAGTGACTAGTGAGAGTAATTGCATTTGTAACATTTACATTTTTAACCTGCCCCCTCATCACATAGCTAATGCCAAGTAAGTTTAATCTGGGTATTCGATGCCTGATGTTCATTTTATTCACTTGTGTATGAGTTGGTGTGCTGTGGTTCTAGGCTTAGTTTTCAGTGGTTTAGGTTTCAAAACAGTTTGTGGTGAATTTTGCATGGATTGCAAAACAGTTTAATTTTCATCTTGATTGTTCAGTCGTAGCAAGATTTTAAAACATATATGGCAAGTAGTTGCTTTGTAGTCTCCTTAGCACATTGTTGTAAAATGATTGAATGCTCCAGCGGACAGTCACAAACACTTGTTTGGAAAGTATTTATCATTAGATAATTTTATTCTGCTGGAACATTTGTCTATAAAATACCACGAACATGAGTCATTTCCTAATGCATGAGAATTTAATTATGATTGATACTAACAATTAGTTATTTAGTTTAAATGCCATTTTTTCTTTTGATTAGATCTTTCGTGAAGCTCGAAGGACAGTACCAAGTATAGTTTACATGCCTCATATTGGTGATTGGTGGGAAGCTGTCAGTGAAACTGTGAGAGCTACTTTCCTAACTTTGCTGCAAGATATACCATCTTTCTCCCCTATATTTCTACTGTCTACCTCTGAGTCTATGTTTAGTGAATTGCCTGAAGAGGTGAGTTTATTGTGGGAGGAGGTGTTGTTAGGGAGTTCTGTGCTCTTCAGAATATTTTGATCATGTGAAAATGTTTTGTAATGGTTTTTCTAACATAATTCAGAATACATCAAACTGAAAACATAATATTAATTGAATGTTTGTAATTCTCCTTATGAGGGATGTATGTGCATATTACTGGCTTTCATAAGCTCCATAGTACTCTTTTGACAAATTACTCCATTGTAATTCAATGCAGATTTAGTCTAAAGGCCATACCTTTAGCTTTACATCCTCTAGGGCTCAGGGTGGGGGAGGCAAGTCCACATATTTTCCTCAACATTTTCTTTGATTTAATTTTTCTCTCTTGCCTTTTCTCTTCCTTTCACTACAGAAGTGGCCATTGTTAGGATCATGGGATATTGCAATTTAGTTACTACAGAAAATTCAGTGAGAATTACAAACATTTGTTCTTCCTAGGCTGTGTACACAGCTTTGAGTTGAGTTTACTATCTTCTGTCCTGTGGCTCATTTCCGTAAAGAGTGTGGCTTGTGTTTTAATATGGTCATTGATGATGTATTTTTGAGTGGGGGCTCAATTCTCCTCTTTTTTTTTTTGTTTTAGCTGAAATGTATTTTCAGAATCCAGTATGAAGAGGTTTTTTATATTCAAAGACCAAGTGAAGAGGACAGATTGCGATTTTTCAAAGGGTTGATCCTTGATGAGGCAGCAATGCCCCCACCAAGAAGGAAACAGGCTGGTAAACTAATTTACAGTAAAACCAATAATAATGTGATACAAATGTTTTGTGTTACTTTCCTTTTTACAAAGGTGTGGGTAATTGACAATGTGAGTAACATGTGACACTATTAATCAGTGCTCAGAATAAATGTCATAGTTAAGAGTTTACAGTTTTGGAAAATGAAGAGCTGTGGGGTTAAGGATGCAGAGATAGTTAGGTCTGTGAGGCAAATCAAATATATATTGAAATTATTATTAAATGTTGATTCATGTACAATTAAATCTGAAGTGGCATAATCCCAAGAGCCACTGTGTTGTTAATATTTCCATTGTCTGACTTCTGGTGTTTTTTCCCTAGCTCTTCGTGCTCTGGAAGTTCTTCCTCTTGCACTGCCATGTCCTGCCCGGGAGCTGTCGGAAGCAGAGAAGCAGCGGATGGAGGACCAGGAAGAGAACACGCTGCGGGAGCTGCGGTTGTTTCTCAGGGATGTTACCAAGAGGCTGGCCACAGACAAGCGCTTTAACATCTTCAGCAAACCGGTGGATATTGAAGAGGTCTTGTTTCAGTAATGTGCAAACAATGAAGTTGAAACCATTAGAAAAAGGATCTAAATTTAAAAAAGGAAATGGTTAAGTTACTAAGAAAAATAATGTTTGGTCCATGATCTTTCCTATCTAAATTGTCATTTTTTAACTGGTGAGATAGTTGCAGCCTCATTGTCTTTGATGCAAGGAGTGGAGCATGTTCTTTAGCTATACCGGTGACCTATTGAAAAACCATGTGCATTCCTATCAATTTTATAACTGAAACCAGAATTTTAAAATGCCAACACTCCTACCCCTACCAGTGCTCCTGAAGCCATAAATATAATTCTTTAATAAAGGCTTTTGCATAATTATAATCACAGACATGATAATATTGGGAAAGTGATCTGTGTTCTGTAATGTGTTCAGCAGTAATAGTATTGTGGAATTATTTCAGCAGTAATGCTTGTGGATGCCATTAATCACCGATGGAAGCACATTATAAGGCATTAACTGGTCGATTATGGAGTGTGCACACCTAACTGATGAGACAGTTCGATCTGCAGATCTGTTTTCAGGTGCTGCTGTATGGATAGGGTTGTGTTTGACTCTGAGAGCAGATGCTGGCCCACTGCAAGCTTTGCTAACTGAAAAAAATTCCTTAATTGCCTCTGAAGAAAGAAGCATCTCTTTTAAAAGACATTAAGAGATGAATATTGGACATTAAAAGTGCAGCATTATGAAAGCAGATTTGGAGTGTAAATTCCTTGCAGGATGGAACAGGCATCTTCTGTGGGCCCATGCAGTACTCTTTTAATTTGAGCTTTCCATAGTGTTCCATTTGAACAGTCCATAGCTGACTGTTGTTGAAAGCCTGATTAATGAGGCAACTTAGAGTGTGAGCATAGTTTGTGCAGTGACTTGGTTTGATTTTTCTTAGGAAACTGTTTGGAAGATCCATTATTGTAGGAAACTTCATACTTGTAGCAAAGGTAGTTTCTTTCCCCAAAGAATTTGCAGATAAACTTACATGAATAGGGGCACACAAAGAAAGAAAAGTAACCGTTGCTTGTTTTGTAGATGGAGAGAATCGAAATGTGAATTTGTTATTTAAAGACTTACCAGAAACCCCTGCTAATACATCACAGCACTAGAAATCCTATGTAATCTTTTTCATCCCACCTGGTGCATTTAAGCACAGGACTATCCTTTCGTTTTCTACAACAGCCTGTCTGCTTGACTTCCTTAGAAAATGTGTTAAGTTTGTTCCACTCCTACTTGCACTGCAGAGAATGCTGCTGTGTGATAAGTCAAGTATTTTCCTGACTAATTCAGCAGCAATATTTACAGCTTCCAGTGAGTTTTTCTAATGTTGTGCTAACAAGAAAAGCAAGCCTGTGGCTTAGCTTTCCAATCCCTGAACCAGTTACCACCTTTCCAGAAAGGCAGACAAAAGAGAATTTTTGCCATTTTAATTTTTCATCATAAATTTCCATGTCTGTGTTTTAAGGAATGAGCTGACTTAATTGCTGTCCACTGACTTAATGCACTGATCTTAGTTTATGCTGTAATATATCTGTGGACACTAGATTAAAAAAATTTCTTATGAAGCCATTATGGCCTGATCTGAATCTATGTTTACTCTTTGATGCTTTGGAAGTGACTATCATATGTGAGTGATTTCAAAAGAAAAAGTGCAATACAGTTTCTGAGGCTGCCAGTATTTTTAATTAATTCTAATCTTAATCACACTGAAACATTCAGGTATAGGTTTTTTTCCTTTGAAGTAAATAACAACAAGTTCAAAGTTTTTTTGGTGAACTTTGTTATAACTGCTGTGCTGACGCATTTGGCTGTCAAGCTTGACACCCTTATGGTGTCATTAATTATGTTAAACACTTCTTAGTGTACCTAGTGGTTGCTAAATCTCCAGTTATGAAGTAAGCCCACAGTAAACTGTGTCACAAAGCTTTTTCTTTAGATTGTCCTTCTGTACAACCACTGTAATGTCTGCCATCAATAAAACCTGAGTTTTCTTTCTGAAGCAATTGATTGAAGGAACTATTTAATAGCAGTTACTTAAAAGCTGATAATTTGACTGTTCAGTTTAATGAGAACTTTAGCTACAAGGTGAACAAAATGGAGCTTCCCTAATTTTTCCTGGTGGTTTGAGTTAGGATGATGTTTTTTGTTTTTATAATCCAAAACAGTGTTATCACACTATAAAAATATAAAGTCAGTCTAAACTGCAATAATACATTTACTTTAAAATGTGTTGCTAGAAAAATGCAGTTAAATTAATTTGGAAAAATAAATTGCTGAGCTACTGAAGAAAAAGTAGCTTTGGAAGTCCTATGGTTTTAGCCTGATAAAACTATGTTTTCAGCATAAGTTTATTTAGAAATCAAAATGTGTAATTAATGTCTTAGAGCTAAGCATGCGGAATAAATCCAAGTATAAAGATATGGAACTGTCAGTGTTCAAATGGAATGCATATGGTCCTGTGTCATCTCTATATGCTGTTTGTTTATAGGTTTCAGATTACCTTGAAGTTATTAAAGAGCCAATGGACCTATCAACAGTAATCACCAAAATTGATAAACACAACTACTTAACAGCCAAGGATTTTCTAACAGACATTGACCTGATCTGCAGCAACGCATTGGAATACAATCCAGACAAAGATCCTGGAGGTAAGAACCTACTTTGTTTTGAGCTACCTAAACCTGAAGGCCTGGTATTTAGTCCTGTATTTTGTTGCTATTCAGGCATTTAAATAAACTGCATGCAGTGCGATAATTCGGACAAGCAAGTCCCAAGGGTCTGTGCATTTAGTGCTCTGAGGCACGTAGTGCGTTGGGGGACATTGTAAGAGTAGATGAACTACAGTATTCAGAGTTGTTTTCTGATAAATTAGGTTTTGTAGTTCATTTTCAAACTTGATAGCTCCTTTTCAGTGAATATACTTTGTATATGGAGAGCTGTGTAGAGAATCCTGCACACAATCTGGCAGTGGCCTGATGTATTTCCATATTGGCTTAGAACATGAAATTCATACCCAGAAATTAAAAACTATGTATTTGGGGATAGAAATAAAACAGGATAAATTACTCGGCAAGGAAATCAGTTGCAGCTGATTAGGAGAGATTAGACAGTATTGTCTTGACAAAGTGTGATGGGATGCTTTCAATTAAAATGGAATTTGTGGACTGAAATGCATGTAAAAGCTGTTCATGCTCCAAACTGAGGAAAGAACATCTTGTGTGCTCTTTGCTAGGGCTGCCTTAGAGTGTACATTGCCAAAAAAAGACTTTCAGCTGGCAACTTCAAGAGTCATCTACATCAACACAAAGCACCCTTTTAACGTGGAGTTGTATTTAATGCACGTGATACTTGGAGGTCAGGGTCCATCTACAAATGTAGTCCAATGTGTTTAAAAGTTTTTCATTAAATCTTGTAAAATTATTTTACAAGATTAAAGCCTGATTTTTCTGTATTTTTCTTGCTCCTAAAATTTTTTTATTTTTTGAGGCATTTACAAGTGTCTCGTGTGGACTAACTGCGGTATAGTCTAGTCAAACTCTTAGACTTGTTTCACATTGCCTTTTGAACTCAGAGTGGTTCGTATCTGTAGAAGATTAATTCTTCAGTTTATGTTGCATTTTGTTTTACAATTAAAAAAAATCCAGTGATTATATACACCAAAAGGTTATCTGTGTTCTTGGTAACACACTTTTGAGGACTCCTAGTGTGTAATTGATGTGAACTAATGAAAGCACTTGGCAGGCTCTCGGGATTCTTGGTGTGTCTGAAGAGCACCTGTTTAGGGATATTTTGATTTTCCTTGCTGTCAGAACTGAGCTGGGTGAAATTGATCTGACTCTTTCTAGGTTCTGTTTTGGACTGTAGGTAATGAAAAATAGTTCTCTCCTCTGTGCTGCTAACAATGTATGATGTATTGCAGGAGAGCAAGCAGGATTTCTTGAGCTGTTTTGTGAACTCACTGCTGACACAGCACATCGTGGCTGTTCTGAGGAAGCATTCCATGCATTCAGATCCATGCATTAACTGAATATTAACCTATAAATGTTCACATTCTTTAAAGCTGGGCATATATGCTTGCCTCTGCTTCATTATTGAGTTTGCAGAAGAACCATGATGTCCCTGCTTCTGTCCTGTGGTTTAGTTGGAAAAGCAGTGGGAATACCAGACTAGGTAGTTTTGTGTGCAGTATAGATATTCTGGGGGTTGTTTGTCCTGGTACTTTGCTATAAAATTTTGGACAGGTTCTGTAGTAAGATAGGTTGTGGGTTTTTTTTCCCCTCCATTGTTTGACCAGGAAATGTTCTTAAAGGCACAGAGACATAACCATTGTTAGCCATAATACTTTTTGCCCCTTTGAAGCACTGTCTGTGGGAAAGTCTTGCCCATTACAGCATTGGAAGTAGTGATTCAATGAAACACCTGATTTGATTTTTACTTCTCTTCTCCCCCCTTCCTCCTTTGCAAGGGCATTTTAGACTTCTACTATCTGACCAACATTATAAAGTGTAAGATCTCAACATTACATCTACAAAGAATACAGTGTAAATTTTTTTTTGATCATAAAACCATAATGAGTCACAAATATGTGGGTAAAAATTTCTAACTTAGAATAGGTGTAAGTGATGGTAGTTTTCCTCAAAAAACATGTTGGACTCTTTTGAGCTGGATACTGGATAGTTTTTTTCACTCAGCAGTTTTTCCAGCTGTAAAATTTGCTGTTCCTAGAATTACAAACCTTGCTTAATAAATTTCACTGGTATTCTTAATTGTTGTCTTTAAAGATTATTAAAACATTAGATCATTAAATCTGATACTTTTATAATATGTTTTAGACATTAATGTTGATGCATGCTGCTCAAGTGCCTCCATCAGCTGGTAAAAGAAATTCAGTATGGGTGAATTGACAAATTAAATATGTTTGTACTAAAGGCAAATGAGTGTTGCAGGTTTCATTGAAAAGCAACATTCTAGATGTCAGTTTTCTCCAGGTATGGGCTTACTTATTAAGTTACAATTACTTTTCAGATTTCAACAGTGTTGGCATAATTTCTTTTGTGTGTTTCAAAGGTATGGGAACTGGTCTGTTTTTTCATGAGTTGCTTGTAGGCTTCCAGCGTGGGCAATTTGTCCTGTTCTCCAAAGAGATGAAAATGTAGCACACTTGGGGCTTGGTTCTTGCCAGTTTTTCTCAGTGGATTAAAATGAGAAATAGCTATTCAAAATAAGGAATAAAGTAATCTGTTTTAGCACACTTTTGAATTTCCTAGCAGTTGTTAAATAGCAATTAAGCAATAATTTAAGGTTAAAGGAAAAAAAACCCCAACATAAGCAAGCCAGGTCTACCTTACAGGTGCAGATGATGTTCAGTGTGATTTTGCAGACTGTATAATTGTATGAGTGTTCCTAGACCCAGTGGGTAAATTAATTTCTGGACAAGTCTCTTGTTACTTATGGGACTCTCTGCACTCTATTGCATTATGTTGTTCTGCCAGTTCAAACTGGCTACATCTGTTGATTCTAGCAACTTTCTAAAGATGGCAAGTTGATTTAGGTGTGTACATCATTCACTGTTTGCATTTGTTTATAGATGCCACTGCTGATTGAAGTAACAATTTATACTTCTGAAAACTCCTATATCTCTTCAGTAGCTGAATTGCGATTTTTGAGTGTGCTGTGATCCATCTGCATTTCCATACATCTGTAATTTTCCCCAATTATTTCTGTCTTTATCAGTGTTGTAATACACAATAGTACAGGACAACATAGAAATGGTAAAGAATTTATGTAATTGTGATAAAACAAGTGTCCTGTCCTGTTTTCCAGATAAAATAATCAGACATAGAGCATGTACTTTGAAGGACACTGCTCATGCTATCATTGCTGCTGAACTGGATCCAGAATTTAATAAGATGTGTGAAGAAATCAAGGAAGCAAGAAGAAAAAGAGGTATGTTTAACTTCATTTACCATAACAACATGCATAGGGACCCTCTGTAGACACATAAGCCTTCTATAAACAGACTGTGTAGAAAGTTTGACTTAATTTATCATAACACAGCAACATTAGAGGCACATTATAGATAGATAGGAGTGGCCTTGCATTCACATGTCCTTGTGGGGGACTTCAACCATACTGTTATGTGTTGGAGAGACAACACAGCAGGGCACAAGTAGTCTAGGAGATTCCTGCAATGTGTTGAGGATAACTTCCTTCTCCAAGTGATAGAGGAGCCAATACAAGAGGTGCTATGCTGGACCTTGTTCTCACCAACAGGGAGTTTGTGAAGCTCAAGGGCAGCCTTGACTGCACAGTCCATGAAATGGAGTTGCAAGGTCCTTAGGGGACAGCAAGGAGGGTGCACAAAGCAGCTCACTGCCCTGGACTTCATCAGAGCAGACTTTGGGCTTCTTTGGGCATCTACTTGGTAGAATCGTATGGGATAAAGCCTTGGAGGGAAGAAAGGCCCAAGAAAGCTGGTTCATATTCAAGGATCACCTCCTCCAAGCTCAGGAGTGATGGAAACCAGGCAACACTGGGAGTTCTGCATGGATGAACAAGATGCTCCTGGACAAATGCAAACACAAAAAGGAGGCCAGCAGAGGGTGGAAGCAAGGACAGGTAGCCTGGGAGGAATACAGAGAAAGTGTTTGAGCAGCCAGGGATCAGGTTAGGAAAGCTAAAGCCCTGATAGAATTGAATCTGTCCAGGGATGTCAGGGAGAAACAAGTAAAGGTTCTGTAGATATATGGGATAGAAAGCAAGATTTACAAATGTCCATATAAAAATATAAATTTAGGATGAAATACAGGATGGATGTCAGACTCAGATGGTGCAGGTTAAAGGATGACTGAGCTTGAAACATGTCTACTTCTTCCAGTTGTGTGAGCTGGTCTGATAAGGCACTGTCCTTCTTTTCAAAAGATGCATTGCCTTCTTTTCAAAAGATGCAACATTACAGTACTGTTAAAGACAGTACTGTAAAACCTGTTGAGCAGATAAATGGTACAGCTGCTACTGAAGATGTGGTGGAACCAGAGCTGTGCTCTGAAAGTGCCATGTAATGCAGTATAATAACAATTATGATAAGGGAGAATGCAATTTCAACCAGGGGATTTTTGGTTTGCCCTGGCATGTGTGCAAGTGTATATTGGGTGAGATGTTGATTTTTTTGGATTAAGAAACAATTATTACATCCACATTGAAGGGAGCATGAGCTTGACAATCTGATATTCCAGAATTAGGAAATATGTCGCTCTACACTGGAGGACATCACTTAGTTTTTGTTAAAATTAGTGCAGTTATTTTCCACTTGTAGTCCATAGACCTTCGAGTCTGTGGACAACTTCTAAAGTGACCAGGAAAAGTAATGAAAAGCCCAAACATATTCCCAGTGTGGGAACAGGGCTCTGTTTACATAAAAGATTCTACCCCCATGGCAAATTTTTGAAGTTCTGAAAGCTGAAAAAGGTTCAAAATCACTGAACTATAACGTTAAAATGAAATTTCATGCTGATTTAGGGATTACTGATTTCAATAATTCCAGCTTTACTTTGGCAAGTTGTTTCCTACTTTGCCTCCTGCTTTGGTATAAAGCTGCATTATTTAATTTCTAGGTTGAATTGGCTGGTCTTAACTTGTAGCTGCTGGTTCTTGAAATGCTTCTGTCAGTAGATTGAAGACCCTTTATTAATAAGCTTCTTTGAACTATGCATGTGTCTGTAGGCTTCCTCTTCTTCAGGTTAAAAAGGATACAGTTCCTTTTATTTTCCCATTCAGTCATGCATGTTTTTGTCTAATTCTGTCCAAACTTCCAATGTGTGTCTTGAATTGTGGCTAACTGAACCAATTGTAATTCACTGTGGTTGTAAAACAGAACTAATATAATGCCTTCATTTCTCCTCTGTACTTTTCTATTAGAAGTATAAGAATTTTCACAATTCTGGCCGTAGTGTCATGCTGTCAGCTGTGCTCAGTTAATTATTCGAGTCCCCATGATTGTTAAAGGTTACTGCTTCCGAGGTTAAAGTAAATGTTTGTAAGAGTTCTTTGTTACAGGTGGTGACTCTATAGCTTGTAGCTGTTTCTTGCAAGTTTGCAAGAGCTAACTGGAATGCTGCCCTTCTTTTTGCGGCAGTGGCCGAGTAATTTATATTTCCAGGAGCAAAACCTGCAGACCCTGTTGAAAAAAGAGGAGTTTCTTCAGTTGTAATTAAGGCTGATGATATCATGCAATGAACTTTATAAATTTGAAAAGGCAGGTACTATTGGTGTGAGATGCTGGTTAGAGGACCTCCAGATACAGGTGGTTGACTAGTAGTAGTACCAGTTGTTGGCAAGAGAGTAGCTCATAGGCAGCAATGGGCAGGTTTCAGAGTGGATTCAGTACACTGGCATGGAAAGTGTTACTGTCACAGGTACCTCCAAGTGACATTTCAAAGATGCTTGTGCTTCTCGACCACATTGTGGTGGTTTCAAAAGCAAGTGAGCTCTGCAATTGATCCAGCTGCAAAATGTGGAAGGCTAAGATCACTTACTGGGTTAGCAAGGACAAAAGATTTAGAATGCATGGAAGAAACTGTGTTAGATTAACTGGTTATGAACAAAGGAAAATATATCAAGCTCTTGAGGTCTGAGGAAGCTTCATGCTGTAGGGCAAACACAAGACATTTTCCTATCCCTGGACCAGGAGTTGTGTCAAAGACTGTGGTGTAGAACATCAAGATGGCACACTTCAGAAATGTCATCTTGGCACTGCTCACTGTAGTGGATGGAAGGGATGTCAATGCTGGTAAGTTTTGCCATTACTCCCACTTTACAGAATATACTTAGCAAGACAGCATATCAGCAAAATCACAGTGCATCTGCTGGACTTGACTTTGGCATGTACCCTGTTTCAGGGCAGTTTGAGCAAGGGATGAAAGAAAGCATATATCTGCAATTTTTTCGTACTTTGATTGGATGTCCACAAGGTTGGGGGATTTCTGGTTTCAGATTTGGATTGATTACCAGCTGGTCAAGAACAGGCATGGTCCCCAGATCCTCCTCCTTCCCTTCTGCTTCATAGTAAGAGCATATTTTAAAATAAAGGCATGGCTGTGTAAGCAGTGTAAACTATGCCTTTTGCTGTCTAAAGCTTTGTATAACTGGTGCCTCAAATGCAGGGGTGGTTGCTCACACCAAGCTCTTTGCCCAAGTGGAGCTGCTCGATGAAATCATGCTGAATCAGGCAGCCAGCCTGGTTGCCTGACCAGTGTATGGGACAAAATGGTGGGGAATTGAGCCTGTAAGTACTTCTTAATATCAACAGGAAATGTCCAGGCAAGGCCTTAAGGGAATGTTGAGGCTGAAGTCATAGTGAGTGTGCTTCATTGCATGATGCCCAGAAGCCTTTTTTCAGCTCAGAGTACCTTAAGCTTCTCTTTTTGTGGTCTGTGTTTTGAGTGTTGGACTGGCATTTGTACAGTGTGATGGAGAAAAAACCCCAACATTCACATCCACATTTCTCTGCACATATGTCTGGACTCGACTTGATAAAAGACCCTACTTTCAAGCCTTATCACAGTTAAAATACTTAGCTTGCTGACAGCACTCTGTGAAAGAAGGGCAATAATGCAAACAGTGGGACTATGAAAATGAAGTCCAGGTTTATCATGTGAGTCTGCTGGTGGTTCATGGACCGAGTATAGAACTTCTGTGAATATATGAAGGGGTCAAGGCACAGTTTGAGTCCGAGTGGGTGGCTGTGGCCATCAGAAAGATTTGTTTTCTGAGAAAAAGAATGTACTCTGTACTTGGTGAGATCCTGGACAAATATTCTTGGCTACGTTTGGAAAGATTTCAACATGGGATTTGGATGGAGTTGAGCAAGCTGATCTGCATGAGGCTTCTAGTAGATTCTCTGGAAATATTATGATGTGTTTCTGTATGCATTCACAGAGGAGTTTGGAAGGTGACTGACAAGTACTGTAGGCGCTTTAATCTTTACCCAGCTGAAAAGCCATTGATTTTCTGAATTATGCCATGTATTAGCTCTTAATTTATTTCCAGGATACTGAAGATGAGGGTTAAGGCTAAAAAGCTCCATATCCATTTTCTTCACAATTCTCTGGGCAAGTTATTTAGCAATCTTTCATAGTTTTAAAATGGAAGGTATTTTCTACATTGTTTTCTTCTTCCACAACTTTTCTGTTTGTTTTTATTTTTGGAAGATCTGCCGTTTTTACTTAGTACTGAGACTGGTGACCGACTGGTCTGCAGTGTAACAGAAAGATAGATAAACTGTACAGTAAAATCAGTATCTATGAGTTAAACTCGAATTTAGTGTTCCTGTATTACTGAAATGAGGTGCTTTTGTTGAGAGATGGTAAACTTAAAGAAAGCAAGTTTTAAACTGGTAAATTAGGAATGATATATCCGAGATTATTGGAATTTGCAACTTCTTGTTGAGACCAGCAGGTAACAAGGTACAAGTGGTGGATGTTTTGGGTAATGAAATATGTTTGATATGGAGAATAAAATATTTGTAATGGTATACACTGTAATTCTTAAGTATGAGGTGAGAGGTTTTCTTTTAATTTCTGCAGCTATCAGTTTAGGAGCATCTTGTCTGCTCTTGATCACTTGGTTCTGGTTTCTATTGCAGTCATGGCATGACATTTTGAGGATGGTTTTAATGGATGGATAGGAAATTCAGTTCACAAATATGGAACTTTCATTTAATTTGTCTTTTATATTGGTTAAGCATATTTTAAAGTTTGCCTTTTCAGAATTTAATTAAAAACCCTATGAAACAGTAGAAGCTATGAGATGAACTTATATTACAGAAAGCAAACCATACTTTTTGTTAAAAGCAGAATCACATTTTCTTAATCTGAGAGCTCATATTGACTTGGATATGGATCCATTTTACATAACATAATCACAGGGACAATACAAGGTTCTTATTCAGATACTCTTTTTGATATGGCATACAATGCTATTATGAATTGCCACTTATTTTAAATCATCTGTTTAAAATCAGGAAAAACCAAAATGGTCAGTAAGAATTTGTTTCGTAGAGGAAATACAGATAGAGTGCGATCTTTGGAGACCCAAGTGTGAGAGACAGTCCTATTTTTCTAATCCATCAGAGCTGACAGTTTTAAGAGCATGCAACCAGTAAGTTGTTTTGTGAGTAGAAACCAAATATTCTTGATTCTAGTCTTTGTTTTGGATGTCCAGCTAAATATTAGTTGATGTGCACGTATTGCAGTATGGTATTCCAAGTTTCTTCTTAAATTCTGTGGTTTTATGCAGCTTGGTTTATTTAAATAGGTATGGTTATCTTTTGTATGCAGGGTTATCAGTGCCAGCAGAACAGATAAATCCTCATGGTTCCACTGTACGGAAAACAGAAGCTAGAGCTGAAGAGGCATTTCGGAGCAAACAAAAACCCACAATGGCAGTGTGGCCCAACTCTGCAAATAAATGTACGTGTAAGTACTTGGGGTGATAACTGAGGGGTACTTCCAATGGCAGACATTTCAAATGTGTCCCTACTACTGCTTACTGATTATTTCCAGAAGTAATTTTAGGTGTGAAACATATGGAACTTTAGGAAATTCTTTTTCTGACTACATGAAATCTCTGCCCAGGAAGTTGTAAAGAATCAGGATTTCTGTTTTTGTGATAAAGGATAGCTGCTTCTGTAATGCAACATAAGAATTGGGTTTCTCTTTGTAAAAGACTGTGTAAGAGCTGTGATCCAATGAGGAGATCACTTCTATTGGTTTAGTAAGTGTTTGGGTTTTTACATACCTACACACTGCTTAATACTCTGATGTGCACTATGGTCACTTCCTGCCTTCAATACATTCAGTACCATGCTAAAAGCTAGAAAAGAGATTGCAAATTTCACTGTTTACTAAGTATTGAAAATCATTGCCATAAAAGAAACCGTTATTGGAGGGTGTTAAGATACGCTCGCTGGAGCCTACTGGATGAATCCAATTAAATGATCAAAATCTCAAGGATTGTGAGGTGTGACTGCAGGTAATCAGAGGCACTGCTAATTATTTTCAGGAGGTAAGTTGATTAGAACAGGTAAATGCATAACAGATTTTCATTATAAAGAAAACAAAAACTAAGAGGAAGTGGAGTATGAAGGATGTAC
>NW_008657493.1:76064-118865 GCF_000695815.1 Acanthisitta chloris | reverse complement strand
GAATCTATTGTTAATATGTTATTAGTAGCATTATCAGTTATTGCTTAATAGGCAAACTGATAGATTGAAGCAAACAGGTTTTCACTGGTCTTTGTGCTCTCCTTCATGGTGCCTTTCCTTGATGAGAAATAGTTTTCTAGGCATGGTGGTAACTGCCCAGAGATGAACATTGTTTATATATGAATGATAGTGTTGATGTCAAATGGTTTAATTAATTAGAGGTGTATGGTTTTATTTCCCGAAGCTGTAATTTCTTCCGTTAAAGGAGTTGGAGTTGATCATGCAGAATTATGGTTTGAATAAATGGTTATATTATAATATTGATGATGTGGATCCAAGCTGTTCTTTATTCATTTGGCAGCTCATACACAAACAGAGAGTGGAGGGAAGGGATTCCCAATTTTTTTTTTTTCAATTTCCTATGAAATTCAAGATGGAGATTCTCACTCTGGCTGATCTACAGAGCACTTTACTGGCCGTGCGTGCTGTCCAAGCTAGACATCTCTTGGGAAGAGGGAGAGCAGCCATTGCTGGTGATTTGTATCCAAAGCAACTCTGGTACCTTACTCTTTTCCCCTTCTGTTGTTGAGGCAGTGGCAGTTGTTTGAAGACTGGAGCCATTGGCTGTAGGAAACTGGCAGTGTCTCTGTGTGTAAACAAGAAAGTTACTGTTAAGGCACTGATCCTGTTAGTATTTTGGTCATTTATCTTGGAAGGCAAGAAAATTTGAGGCTTAGTGGTGTTTGGGATGAAGATCAAATGAAAATCTGCTTTTAAAGGCTGAGTCTGGGAAAGGTAACTAGTCCAGGAGAGATGTGATGCATCTAGTGATCGAGAGAGAACAAGGAACTGATGAGCGATTGGAAATCTGCAGAAGAGGTGCAGGTAGTACATGGGGACACTTAAAAGGTTGATGTGGTTGGTTCAGTAAGGACTAGAAATTAGGAAGAGAAAGGGTTTTAAAAGGGTGCTGGGAGGACAGAGCTAGAGAAGGGTGAGAGCAGAGCTGAGCAGATTGTACGGAGCTCAAATAGCAGCAGATGATATTGTGGATTGTGATTGTATGAATGGAAGAAGTGAGTTTAAAGAAAGGATTTCTGAACAGAGTTGATTTTATAGGGAGAGGGATTTTTTGGTGGTCAGGATCTAAGCTGGGTTTTTTAAGACTATCATGTACTGCACAAGCAGAGTAACAAGGAAATTATTAATGTATTTTAATTACACAGGATAAAAACTGTACTTCTTTTAATCAGTATTTGTGAAAAATCGTCCTTTTTTCTGCTGTTTGAATTTGACTCAATTTTTTTCCTTAGAAATCTGAGGAAAAGAATTACAGATGATAACATTATTTTCATGATAAATTATAATTTTTTATGAGCTTTGGTTGGCAGTATTTTGGAAAATAGATGTAAAAAGGTTAATTCAGATGAGAAACTTGAGGACTCTAAAAGAAATTATTGTTATGTATCTTCTCTGAAAACAGCTTATTGTTAAGTATCTTCTCTGAAAACAGCCTTTCTAAGTTTAAATCTGTGTTCATGGCTAGTATAGTAGAGAAGGAGAGTTGAATTACTATGTGTTGGTTTGTTTTCTGAGGTAGTGTTTTTTATGAAATTTTATTTAATTTTTTGGTTACCTGTTATTTTGTGATTTACTTAATTTTTCTGATGTATTTTAGACACTTTGTTGATTGGATTAGAGCAGACGGGCTGTCAGCAATGTGGCACAAAGTAGTTGCTCTGTTTGAAGGCATGGTGGCACACATTCCTGAGTTACATGTCATCTGCAGCTTTGCATTTCCCTTGTTGAAGCTACAGCTGCTGTGGATTGTGTATCACAGTGTAGATGAGTTTTGAAAGTACTGCAGTACTAGAAGTGGCTGAAAATCTATTGGGAAAGTTTTGTCACAGGTAATTTAAAGTATTTCCATATCGACTGTGTGTTTTTTGAAAGGTGCAAGTGTCCCTTAGAATGGGACATGGGTCAAAAGTCTGATATAAGCAGTTTTATTTTGTAACAGAATCACAAAATTGCTGTGGTGTGATCACCTAGTCTCTCTCACAGCTGGTTGCTCAAGGTTCTGTCCAATTGTGTTTAGAACATCTTGAAGAATAGAGGCTCCACAACATGCTTGGGGAGCCTCTTGTGAGTCTTACACTAATTTATTTTTCTTAATTTTGAATGTCTTGTATTTTGATCTGTGCCATTACCTCTTGTTAATGGGCACTGATAAGGATCTCATTTTGCCTTTGTGTGGTGTGTAGAAAAGTAAGCTACTAGCAATGTGCAGTTTGTGTCTGCTAAATTAAGTGGTTTGGATACATCTTATCACAGAAAGCATTGGCATCTCTAATTATTGGGATACTGTATAGTAAAACCTTATTCGACTGCTCCACTTTGCCAGTAGATGGGGTATGTTGCATACTGTTTTACTGTCTAGCAGTTGCTCCCTTTAGTTTATGCTTCCATAAACTCTATGGGAAAGATTTGGCTTTGCAGTCTTACTTTTTTTTTTTTTGCAGTATTTAATGATAAGATATTATAGTGATAGACTGCAGATTTTATGTTTTCTTTGCAGAGAAGATGTCTTTTATGCCATATGATAAATAGAATGGCTGTGAAAATGGCATTTGGAGCAAATTAAAAAAATTTAAGTCCTTTGTGTTATACAAAGTACTAAGAATGTAAGTTTTGTATAAAAGTCACTTTATGAAATATGAAGTAAGCACACTACTAACTGTTCCCAATAATTTAAGTAATTAGTGGTCTCTATAGAAAGAGCTGCAGGTAGATCAAACAAGAATCTAAACTGTTGCAGAAAATGTAGTTCCTAACTAAGTAATATTTTGTGAGCCTTTTTGTGTTGGGGTTATGTTTTTTATTTGATTGGTTTTTGATTTGGGTTTTTTCACTATATGATGATCTTTGCTATTGTATGAAACTGTGTTTCTGCTTTATCTTGGAAAGGGTTCTGTTTTGTCAGGAATATTTTAAAGGTTTTTTAGAAGGAAGGTCTTTTTTATCATCTTTCTCAGAAACCATTTTATTCTCAGTCTTTGTCTGATTTTCATCTCTTTAGTGTCTCTTTTTTGACCTCTCTGCTACAGTGGGTGTCAGTGATTGCTGTACTTGAGGCATTCCTCTGACTGCATCATTGCCTTATCAAAGACATGCAGACCAGATGCCATATGGTTTTTATTATTTTAATTATTTTCTGCCTTTTGGACTGATTCTGAATTTGGATTCAGATTTTTGGATACTGCCGTGTTAACAGCCATCCAGATGTTAACATTAAATTCCTAGTAGCTGCTGTTTTGTCACAAGTCCTAGATTTGCTGCTGTTTTGTTTTCTCCCTTCTGTTTTCCAGATTTGACTTGGATTAATTCTCATGTGAGATAGAGGCTAGTGCTGTGTAACTTGACAAACACCATTGAAAAAGATTCTTGGGAATTTGAGGGCATCTTCACTCAGAGCAGAGACAACTGTGTCTCACTGTTTTTTTATCATTTTGTTCGGGGTGGCATAGGAGTTGGCATTCTGGATGGGAGTAGTTTGATCTCCTGTATCTGATCCTGGCTTCAACCAGATGCTTTAAAAAAAGTTGCAAAGATTTGAGAAATAAAATCCTTTCTTTTTTTCTTCTTTTTCATGCCTGAGCTTGAAGGAATTGCCAGCTTAGCTGATTGAGAGTTGGTTAACAGTTCTTTTAAAACTCACAGGTTCTGTAATTTTTCTAATTCAAAATGCAGTTTAGTGAATTTGTGGGAGTTCCAATAAATCCTGACTGCTTGTTCTTTTTTGGGATCCCATCAAACTTTTGAACACAGTGATATCTAGTGGCAAAGAAATTTTCTTTCATTACTATTAAATACCTGCCTCTTGAATTAATCAAGTCTTTTTTTCTCTGACAGAGGGCAAAAAGGCTTCTACTATTTACCTGATCAATGACTTTTTTATATTCTCTTGTTACTCATCTCCTTTATAACTCGATATTGCAAAATTTCTCAGCCTGTCTTAAGAAGGTTATCCTGAAGCATTATTACCACCTTTCTTATAAACATCTTAAGAAGGTTTTTTAAATTAGTTCTTCTAAAATGAGGGGTTTTTTCCTTAAATTTTGTGCACAACTGTGTAATGAAAAAGACTTTTCAGACCTATTAGATCTTGCTCCTTCCTCCCTTTTGAAAACTGTGGGAATGTTTGCTTTAAAGTGCTTAAAGATTTCATGTAAAGTTTGTGTGTGGAAGTTACGGATTTTCTTGTGATCATTACTCATTTCTTCAGATTTCTTTTTATTGTTGTGTTTTTGTAAAAACTTTTGCTTCTTTGACAGAGAAACCACCCAGTAGCCATGATACTTTCTGGTGTTTCTTCATGGCTCTCTTGCAGCAGGAAGGTGTCATTCAGTATGCCTTAAGAGCCAACTGAAGGTACCAGCAGTGTGTGTAGGTGGAGTAGTTGTGATTGTACAGAGCTAATCAGTAGAGGGAAAATGAGCAGATCTGTAGAGGTGGACAGTCTAAAAATTATCTTCATGGATGACATTAATCTGATTGTCTCTCTTCTTTTGACTTCATTTTCCCCTTTCATTTTCCCATGTGACTGTCTTGTCATGTATTTTACTAATATAATTACTCTGGTTTCATGTAAATTGTGTTTCTGGGTCATTTTTTTTCCCCAAGAAAATCATAGCTGTGCTCTCTGTCCATCTCTGCTCCCCTAATAACTTCAGAATCATTTAGCAGAGTTCAGACAGATTTGACAGGAGTTGAGGGTTAAAAGATCAGGTTTTGTGACAGTTTGTAGTGGGATAAATCCACGTGTCTGCTGAAGGAAAAGGCAATAGATTGAAAATGGTAGTTACCTGTTCAGCCTGGCTTTCTTAGCTGATCAGCTAAAACCTGGTATTGGCCAGGCATGGCATGCACACGTCGGATATAGTGTCTTGTTCAGTTGGAGTGAGGAGGAACAGGACATATTGGGATAGTTTTGTGGGAAATACTGGGAAGAGCTTGAGTTGAGAGCATTATAGGGTATGGTAGGGGAAAGCAGTTGACTGGGGGAGAAGTTCCTGGGGATGCTGTGGCCAAGACTGGTTTTGGATGTGTTTCAACTCCTTATGAAATTGGCTCCTCATTGTTGAGTAGAAGTGCTCAGGTACTTCAAGTATTTGTTTGCAAAATATGAGCTATTATGCTGATAAACATCATAAATAAGTGGAGTTGTTGCATGCAGTTTTTTTAATATATCTGTCAGCTCTGTGCCTTGAGTTCTTTCCATCCAGGTGAAGAAAATGACATCTTTTAGGGCTTGGTTCCATGGTCACTTCAAGCTGATCAAACTGCAGGTCACTATTAAAGGTGCTGTCTTGCCTTGTTACTGGTGGCATATTCTCACCATGTCCCCTGTGCCAGCACCGTCAGTCGTCAGTTGGAAAGGTTAACCAGAGATGTTGAAAACTAACCCAGGAAAAAACCAACCCTGACGTTTCAGATGGATTTAGTTCCCTTATCTGTTTTACTGCAGGAACAGTAGCGCCGGCACAAATGAGGTAGTAGAAATGCTATAGCTGGCTTTGGAGGGAGAAATGGCTTTGTCTCTTAGGGGAAGCTGGCACCTCATGTTGCTTTTTAAGCCATTGTGGAAACTGTGCTGTGTTCTTTCTTGCTGCTTATCTCTGACTGCAGTTTGGGACTTAGTGACTAAAAACTCCAGAGACTTTCAAGTGGACTATTCAGTGCTCCTTGGTAAGGAATGTGGAGCTACTGGAAGCAGCTAAATTACTGTAGCAGATACATAGGTATCCTGGATGCTGCATAAGAGAGTGTAAGTTGCTGGTAGTAAGTGCTTTCTCAAGGCTTTGAGTTACTTTACACGCAAGACATCAGAAAGGAGTTGAGGGTTTTGATCATGGAAGAAAAACTTAAAACACATGAATTGCTTTAAGTGGTTCTTGGTACTGCAGACAAAGAAATCTAGATCCATGGTGGTCTTGCTTGCCATGAAAATCTTCTTTGGATTTTAATCCCCAGGAATTCTTCATGAAATAAAGTGACAACAGAGAATTTACTGTTTGATGGATGTCAGTTTTATCATTTAATGACAGAGGATTCACATTCTCTGATAGATTTTAAGCAGTGTGGAGGCATATAAGGGTCTTTTCTGCAGCATCAAGTGAACTTGTTAGCCTCCATGAATACTGTGCTGCACTCACTATGCTGTAGTAGTCAAACTACAGAAATTCCAAGAGAAACATCTTTGCTTTGACTTACATCTCATTAGAGTTCATCCACATTAAGGGAAGCAGACCTGCTTGTTAATAATTGACAGTCTTTGAATCTCCTAATTGTATCTGCTTTCTTTTCCAACTGTTAACTTTATTTCTATTTAGTCTTCAGTCCTGTCACTGCGCTGTTAGATTTGGGGGACAGCAGCAGTGTATACCTCAACTTGAAGCTTCAACTTGAAGCTTCTGTACCATTCATCCATGTTTTGAGATCTGTTTTCCTGAGACTGTACTACACAGAAAAGTCAGTTACCTTTAGGTATTGCAGAAATATTTCAGGAATGTGGAAAGGAGTTGGATTTCTTGGCTCATATTCTTTAGTTATTTTCATTTTTTTACTGTCACTGTTCTCTAACTGCCAAGAACTGTGCTCTGCTTTGGCAGGGCTGCCATGCACCCCTAGATAAGAGTGCTTATTTCTCCAGAAGACGTTGTCATTACTTGATGTATCTGACTGGAGAATCTTGGGGTTTGAAATGGACTTGGGAGTGCTGGTGGACAGCAGCTCAATATGAGCCAACAGTGTGCACAGGTGGCCAAGGCCAATGGCATCTTGGCCTGTATCAAGAATAGTGTGGCCAGCAGGACTAGGGAAGTGATCATCCTCCTGTACTCAGCATCGGTGAGGCCACACCTCAAGTACTGTGTTCAATTTTGAGCCCCTCACTTTAAAAAGTATGTTGAAGTGCTCGAGCATGTCCAGCAAAGGGCAGCAAGGCCCATAGAACTTCTAGAACACATGTCCTGTGAGGAGCAGCTGAGATACTTGGGTTTGTTTAGCCTTGAGAAGAGGTGGCTCAGGGGTGTCCTCATCACTCTCTACATCTGAAAGGAGGTTGTAAAAAGGTGGAGAATGGTCTCTTCTGCCATGCCTGGAGTGAGAGTACTACAGGGAATGGCCATAAACTGAGACAGAGGAGATTCAGCTTAAATATTAAGAGTGGCAGGTTAATGGGTTGGACTTGATGGTCTTAGAGGTCTCATCCAACCTTGATGATTCTATGATCTCCAAGCCATACTTGCCAGTGGGCAAGAATTCAGAATTTCTGAAAGTCTGCTACAGGTTTCATTTTACTTAACTTCACGCAGAGGACTAGTCCTTCTGAAGTAAGGACAGTACAGGGTTTCTTTTTTTGTCATGGTGGGGCACAACTGGGGAAAATGTTGTCTGCCTTGTTTACAGGTCTTCCAGCCAATGCGGGAAGTGTTTTAACGTAGGAATGGAAGGATTTAGAACCTCACTTAGTGCTTAACGAAATGTAGAGTAAATAAGTATTCAGCTATTAATTGCAGTGTATTACACAGCACTTTTAAAAATTGTTGTCTGCAGAGATTGTGCAGCTTAGGGAAAAAAAGAGTAGGAAAAGTTTGGTTTTGATACCAACCTCATGTAAACCCCAGTGAAATGTTATGTGTGACTTGTGGTCAGGGAGGTATTCATTGTCATTAAAAATTCTGAGTAGTGATTTACAAAAAAGCAAAGCAGAAAGAACTTAAAACTGAAATGAGGATCCCCTTGGCAAATCTATAGAGGTTACGTGAAGATTATAGAGAGAAGAGTTGAGCAATTCAGAAGGCAAGTGAATGTATTCATGTGTGAATAATTGGTATTAAAATAGTTCGAGAAACTCAGTTCTATGAAGCAGGATTCCTCTGACAATAGTATTTCTACTGCCTCTGGCACAAATACTGCCAGAAGACTGGGTATCAATGGGGAGATGTCAGATGAGTAGTTTTAAAAGGAGTAATTGAAAAGGTGTTAAAGCGTTAACTTTGTTAAAAAAAAATGAACAGAGTATATACAACTGCAAGTTAACTTGAGGTTTTTCTTCTGTAAGTAGCTGTCCAGTTCTGTTACCTACAGGAAACTGATAGTATGTCATGAATCATACTGATGGAAATAAAGAGTGTGGCATTCTGCTGTTGATAGCCTACAGTCTTATTTAATATAAACTTCAAGGTAGTGAGGATGGGACCCCAGGTTAACCTTATTTTTGAGCAGCAATCCGTTAACCCATTTTAACTCATTGATTCCTGCCCATTAGCCCTTTAGTTTTGCATCAGTTTTGCCTTGTGGTCGCTCTTTCTTCCTTTTTGAGTCATACTGAATTGTCCTGCAGGATTCAGAGGTAAATTTTGCCTCATATGACATCATCTCAGGTCTGATATTCTTGGAGTAGTGCCTTTTTCTTTCCAGTAAATACAAAGGGAACCAATCTAGGTCATAAAATCTGGTGTTGATGTCTACAATTGATCACATGGTTTTCTGGTCCATTAAACACTTCTCCTACTTGTACCATTTCCTTAACTTATATGGGAGAATTGGGCAGGATGGAAAGACAGACTGGTAATGGGTTTTGTTTTTAAATATTATATTTCTTGCCCAACTTTTCACTCTTTCAGAGGCTTGGCTGTCTGTCTAAAAAAAAATCTGTGTAACAATGTTTTTGTTGCTAAGAATCTGGAACCAAAATTTCCTCTCTCATCCCAAAAGACATTCCTTTCCACAGAGCAGCGCAGCCTAGTGAGAACAAGAAGGCATAATTTTGAAGGGGCAGTTTAAATGATGAGGACTAGAAGTCTACTTTTGATGTAATCAGGAAAGTCAATAATGTTGAAAGGGCTCAAAGATATATTAGGTAGGGTACTAAGAATCTCACTGAGGTCATGAAAACGGCAGTGGCAGCTTTGTGCTCAATAAACTCGAATGAGAGACTTAGGTGACTTTATGAAAGCCTGAGGAGAAGAGGCTTCAGTGGTTGGGATGGAGATGGTTGAAAGCAGGAAGACTTTATTTGAAGGAGAGTGGAAAGATGTTGATTCTTAGAAGTATAGGGACAAAACGAATCAGGATTTTAGAAGTGTTGGTCACCTGTTGGTTACAGGTCTGGGTGACTCAGGCCTTGATGATAGTGCCTTGAAACAAGAACTGGTCAGTGTATGAGGACAAACTTGAGCATTAACTATTATTTAAGTGTGGTTGAAACCCCAAAGTAAGTTACTGTCTTTGTCAGTTCAAATGCTATTAAATGAAAGAAGGGCATGTCCTGCAGTATCTGGCAATGAAATGCTGTTGTTCTTTCCTAAATCTCAGGAGTTGGTTGGCCATAGCAGTTTTTTTCAAATACTGTGACATAATACTGGGTTTATATTACAAGTGCTTCAACCAGAACTCTGTTTTGTGTGCATGCTTTGAAGTAGCCGTAAAATTTCCTGCATTTACTGTTTTTTATGCAGTGTAAAACTCAGAATTCCTATGAGAACATCTGCAGCACTTTGTGGTTGCTTTGTCCTAATTAAAAACAGCAATAAAAAACAACTTGCACAACGTATGTTCGAAAAGTACTGCGTGAGACAGTGAGTGAGCTGGACTTGCTGGCTGTCATTTGGGAAGACTTGAAATTTAATGAGATGTGTAGTAGAAGGATTAATTCCATTTTGTGTTAATGTGATTTCTCTCACACTTAAGAATTTTAGGATTGTATTTGTGTGTTTGGGCAAATTATGAGTTCTCATCTCAGGTGGATTTCACAGGGTGGACAAAATGGATGCGCCAGTGAAATATTGAAGTACAATTCACTGATATATCTGATCTATCTGATCTATCTGACTCTTACAGCCAAGTCAGCCTAGAAAGCACAAATCAGTATATCTTAAAAAAATATCAACTAACTCATTAATTTTTACACTTCAGGATGTACTAGATTTCCTTTAAAAGACTTTTACTCCTCTTCTGTATTTTATTTACCCATCTTTGGCATTGAACTGAGGCTACACCCACTGCCTAACAGAGGATTTCTTTTGTCTATAAGTTTACATCTCCCTGTTTAGTTTCAGATCTGCTGCTTCAGTTATTAATGAAAATCTCTTGCACAATCTAGGGGAAAAATACATGAGCTCCTGGAAAGTTATGTGAGTAGGTTGTAGTTTGTCATCAATGAAACAGTGGCAGTGACTGTAGAAGCCACTGCCAAATCTTCAAAATAACTGGAGGAAAGGGGATTTTTTCCCCTCACATCTTACAGTTCTCTATAAGGATTATTTGTAAGAATAAATACCCATTCCAAGTGAGACTGTTTTTATTGCAGTGTGATTGTATCCTTAGATATCTTTAAAGCTTAAAGGTTAAGATTTATTCATAATGTAGTGGTTAAGCTACCTGCTTGCATACACCACTCATGGGGAGGACGTTCTGGAGTACTACTGTGCTTCCCTGAGCTTCTGTGAATTAATTCTCTACACTTGTACTTGCATAGTGCTTGTGTCTTCAAACTAAGATCTTTGTAACTCAGTGTGAGGTTGGCAGACACAGATCTAGGACTTAATACTCCATAAATCAAAGCAATGTATAAATGTAAAGAACATTATGGAAGTGTTCAACGTAAGAGTTCATTTTTAAATGGAAGAAAATTTGTCAGTCTCCAGTAACTATTGGCTGTGCTTTTCATTTATAATCACTTGGCCACAAACTCAGCAGTTTTTCAGAACTGTGTGCGGTCTTCATTGTTGCTTGAATTTGGACATAGAAGCGTTGGTTTTTCACAGTGTCTTTCTTAGTCTTCTGAGTTGTGTCTTGTTAGTGCTCTTGAAAATGATGTTGACAATAGTATTAGGTTTGAATGGTCTTCCTTCTGGGTTGCTAGTCGTACTGCAAATGTGCCCCAAAACCTTTTTTAAATTGATGCCTTAGTTGTATCTCACTGCAGATAGGTTAGGAAAATAAAATGCCCTTTCAGAAATATAGTTTATTATGTAATTTTTCAAAGGCACAGAACATACAATTAAGAAATAAGAAAAATTAATAAGTAAGGACACAGAAGTAATGAGAAAAGGATCACATGCCCATGTTGCTTCAAGTTGAGTTGCAGGATACAGAGGGAAGGCACGGGTGGTGAGGCTAGCTCAAAGGCTGCTGTTTCCTCTTCTGATTTCAGACTTGTTGTGTGAATGCAGATGTTTGTGAAGTCTGTCTGTAGACAGGGTTGCTAATTGCTCATGTCTAAACCAAAGATCCTCATGACACTTTGTCAGTGCAGTGAACTTGAGTGTAGAGGTGGCAACTTGAGTAGAGGTGGAAATGAATGTAAGATTGAGGAGATTTAAGTGATTTAAGCAGTAAAGATGCCTTTGAATTGGCAGTGAACATCAGTGGAAATGGGAGGTGGTGAGTGGATATGAGGCAAAAAGCCATTTCACTGTTACGACAATTACACATTGGTTCAGGATGCCCATGAAGGTCCTTGAGTCTGCCTTGAGGCTTTGAGTACTTGGCTGGGTAAAGCCCTGGGCAGCCTGGTCTGCCCTCACAGCTGACACTGGTTGGAGTAGTAGCTTGGACTAGGGGTTTCCTTGTGTCCCTTCCAACCTGAATTATTCTATGAATCCATGGATTGTGCTTCTATTTGTTTTGTTGTACAATGATTTAAAATCATTGAAGCTCTAAAAAGCGAAAATGAGAATAACTGTTTTTAGAGTCTGCATTACCCAAATAAGAATGAGTCCTATATCATTGTTTAGCCATTTTCGTTCAGCGTTTTACCTACAAATGTATATATGAAAAATACATTAAGTAAGAATTCTTTGTTTCTGTAGTTTAGGAACTGTGTACGTGACTGAGTGTCCATTCCTTATATTTCTGAAAGTCCTTGATATCTAATTTGCTCATGCTGAAATCAACAGACAGCTTGCTTTTTCCTAGAAGTGTGAACATATTTGATTGCTTCACACACAGCAGCATATTCTAATATCCTGGTCTCTTTACTGAGGGGTACCTGTGCGGCTTGAAGGATTTTTTTTTTTGTTGCTTTTTTTCCAATATAATTCAGTTCGAATGAGGAGGAAATCTAGACGGCGCTCACAGTGGGGCAAAGGCATTATTAAGAAGAGGAAAGTCAATAATTTAAAGAAAGATGAAGATGATGCAAAGTTTGCTGATGATGAAAATCACGGCGAGGACAGTAAATTGCTGGAAAATGGAGAGCTAGACATCAGTGCTGACTGCATTGAGGAGAATGGAGAGGAAGCAGGAGACCTCTCTATGACAAATGATGAGTCCTCTTGCGATATTATGGATATAGATGCAGAGCAGAGGCTTAACAATGGGACATCAGGAAAGGAAAATAATTTTGCATCCACAGAAGAAGAGAGCTCAAATGAATCCCTGTTAATAACCGACAGCATTACCCTTGGTGCTGGAAAGGAATTAAGGAAGGACTCTACATCGAAAGGGGACTGTGTGAACGGGGAGACATCTGTACACAGCTCAGGAGTCATACCTGTTCCTGCCTGTCATAACGGCAAAATGGAATCACTTGATGCTGTTTCACCCTGTGACAACAGTGATGGATCTAGTAACAAGCAAAAATCTTTATCTGAAGATCAGCCAAAGGAGAAAATGGGAGCTTCCAGTGAAAGTCAAGGAACTGATCTAGTGAAAGCTGAGTTACCACATTGCAGCAATAATGAGAAAACACTACAGAGCACAGACATTGAAACTAAAGATGCTGAAGCAGATAAAGAAGGTATAGCTTGTTTTCATTTTTTCTGTCTTTCTTAGTGCCCAAGTTAATGTGTGTATTTTACTTTTTAATATATTGCAGTTACTATTTTATAGTTGCACTTTATGAACTGCTGAGCATTTATTTGAAACTCTTAGTGTGCTTGCAGCATTTAATTCTACATAGATAAATTACAAGCTCACCTTTGACTTGCTGTAATTTTATCTTAGGCAAGTAAGTGTATCTGAATACTAACAGTATTCTGTTTATTTTTGTAGGCTTTGTGAGAAATACTGTAAATATTGAGATAACATTAAAACAATAATTAACTATTTTAAAATATTATAAATGGTGATAAATACGTGATGCATGTTTTGACCTATATGTTCTATCTGATTTATATTTTGACTTACATGGTATGTTTTGGCTTGTTTTGTTAGAGATAAAAGGATCACTGACATTCGATAAAAAACCATAGAAACACAGAATGTATTCCTTTAAAAACAGTTGCTCATAGCAAAAGTTAAAGCAGTTTAACTTCTAGCAAAAGCCAGATAAACTATTGTTTATCTGTTGGAGAATATATCTGGCTTTGGAGTCACAGTCAACACTGTAACAGTGCAGCAAAAAGATAAGAGAAGGAGAAGGGAAATCCTGGTGGTGCATAAAAGAAGGGACCATGTCCTTTGATGACAAGAGACATAGTTTCCTCAGGGAACAGAAATAAAAGGCTTATGCATGATTGCCTTTTAATGAGCTTTTCAGAGTTATCTGAAAGAATGAAATTCTTACTTCAAAAGTTAGTGCTGAGATGTACAAAGTAAGTGAGCTTTAATGAGAGATCTGAGTTACGAGACTCACTATATATATGATGGCTGTGTTTGTACATATGTATTTTCTCTAAGGGTAAGGAGAATACTAAAGGAAAGGTCCTAAAAATATCACAAGAAAAATATGATGTGTTACGAGCCTTTAAATTTCTAAATTTGATAGTTGAATTTTATTTCCTTTAGGATGGGTATAATAGGTAGGGATCCTCAGAAGAAAAGGCATTCCAAATAGTTGAGGAGGAGAAGAATAGTGAATGAGTGTAGGAAGAGAATCAGGAGATGTAAAAATGTTTTGCTCTCTGTGACAGGACCGGGCAACAGCTTGAACACAGAGGTAGAAGAAAACAGGAATATGTCACAAAAGCATGGAGTTTTGAAGTAGAGCAGATGTTAGAATTACTGTTGTGATGAAGACACGGGATGCTTTGGAGAGAAAAATGAAGATTGTTCACTTGAGCAGAAAGGTTTTCAGCATTAGCTTCTCTTTGAAGCTGTTTGATTTGATGTTGTTAAATAGAAATGATACAATGAGAACTCTTTTAGAGACATTCAGTTTTCTCTTAGGACTTCAGAGTTCAGTTTTAAAGATTACCAGTTTCATGTGTGTTTTCTGATCTGAGGTTTTGTGCACCTGTAAACATTCAGAGTTCTGCAAAGCTGATGAGTAATGTGCACTGCTACAATCTTGCTTACTTGAATCAAAAAAACCCAATAAACCAAGGAAGCAAAATCAAACTAAACTGAAGAAATAAGCTGTTCATTTTGTAAGACTGAGAGCTGATAATTGTTTTTCAAATAACAGGTATATTGAAAAGCAAGAAAACACGGAAGGTTGCTGTGGAACAGTCAAAGCCCACAAGTTTGGAGCAGGTTCCAGAGGAACCATCGGATCCCTTACCCTCAGTAGTTGTTGACCATGACAGACTAAAGGTAACAGAACTGAAAAAAAAAATCTGATCTGTTAACAAACTCTGTGAAAAATGCTTCCTTTCTCTGTTCTGAACCAACATTTCCTTTATTTTTGACTGCAGACAAATGTTATGGCAGCAATGACTTTTGAACATAAGTTGATCAGTGTTTCTTGTACGAAAAGTTAATAAAATACTGAAACCTTACTGTCCCATCATTTCTACCTTTGCAAATCCTGTAAGGGCACAGCAGTCTGCTGTTTTAATTGCAGGTTTTGCAGGTATTCGTGTGTTAATTGGACATGCCAGGTACCCAGGAACTGCTGGGTGCATAGTAACCAGGAGTTAACATGCCTAGTAATTAGGACTTGGCATCTTTTCCCTTCTTATGTGTGTGTACTTGGTGGAGAGAACTGTTAGTGGGTTGGAAAGCAAATTGGAATTCATGCTTATGTTTTGACATTATAGGTTGCTGGTTAATTTTCTTATAGTTTTGTCTCAAGGAAAGTTAGAGTAAAACTTGCTGTCTTCTTTTGCAGAAACTAGCTTGACCTACTAGGAAATTTAGATCCCATTTTTTGTGGAGTTTAGATGATAATGTCTTTAGAACCATAGATTTATTCTTAGAGGGGGAAAAAATTCTTAATTTTTACTCTCTTCTGCTGTGTGAAATTCTTTCAGCCCTCCTTGCCCTCATTATGTTTCTGTACTGTTTGTCAACATTTGGGGAACTCCAAATGTGTTTTCATGTGATGGTACTTCAGATTTCTTGCCAGTGGAAGTTCTTAAAAATGTTTGCTTTAGCTATTAAGGCAGATTTTGGGGTTCACTTTGCCTTGTTGAGCAAGGTGAAATAGGATGAAGTAGCACTCAAATGGAACAAATGTTATCGCAACTATGCTGAGTAAAAAAATATTAAGACAAGAAAAAAATAAAGTATGGGTATAAGCAGAGAAGTGAAGGGAGACATTGAGTCCTTTTTGGATCTATATGGAAGCAATGACCTTACTGATGCCCAGGTGTGGTTCATTTCACTTGTATGAATCCCTTCAAAGTAGGGCTTTAGAAAGAGATTGCATTTCTGATTTGTCCTTAAAAGTTTTGTAAAAACTGATTATAAAAACCCTCTTAACTTCACCCTTTGTTGTTCCAACAGAAACTGCTTGATTTGGTGGTTAAGAAAAGTGACAACCTGACTGTTGACCAACTTGAGAGATTGTATTCACTCCTCAGTCAGTGCATCTACAGACATCGTAGGGACTATGACAAATCACAACTTATAGAGGTGACGTTGTACAGTTTCTTTTCTTCTTTATGTGAATTTTGAGATGTATTTCTGTTATTCTATCAGTTTACTGCACTAACAGCCAAGACCTTTAAATAGATTTTGAGGAAGCATGTGAACAGAAAGAAGTTTAGCATAGTAATGACTTAGAAACCAGAGATTGCTTCTAAAAAAGATTAAGAATGTAACCTAAAAGAATGGAGGAGAAAGAGGAGAGGATACAGCAGCATGGAGAACTAACCATGTGCAAGCAGAGTGAAAGTGGAGTAGAAGCAGTTTCCGCATTCATGGTATGACTAACAGTGGACATAAAGTGGTGACTCCACAGTCCCACTGACCCGACACTGCTGCAGGTGCTCCTACTTGAATTGCCGTAACTAGGCCAAAAAAATTATCCACCCCTGCTCCATGCAGTTGGCTGATGCTGCTGACGTTTGTACAAGACCTTAAAAGTGTGAAAACTTTTTCTAGATCAGGGAGTATACCCTTGGGACAGTACAGTACAGCATGATGTGAGCCAGGTGTCTACTTTGCTGTCATCCTTTGCTGCTGAAGTATTTGCTCTAAGGCCTCCTGTACATCAACAGCAAGTTGGTCATTTCACCATTGGCACAGGCTGATCATAACTGTGGACATGCATTCCCTCCAGCATCATTGTTCTAGCTGTAGAGCCAACTGATAACTGGCCCTGCTGTGAAAAGGGCAACAATTGCTGGTTTCCAGTTGGATTGCTGAACACTAAATATCTTCCTCCATGAATTATTTACAACAAACCCTGGAAAGGCCTTAGCATGGGATTTTGTAGAGTTTCTGCAAAGTGCTTTTCAAACCATTTTAATGCTGTTCCTCTGCTACCTTCACTGAAAAATATGTTGAAAATCTGTGCCGAATGTTAGATAGATTAAAAAGACATTTATCCAGCAGGAGTACGTAGAGACCGGTCTTTACTTTGGTTATCCAGACTGTGCAGAGATGTGTTTACATCTGGGTCACCAATAGCATAAGTGTGCAGGAAGACTTGAATTCATGCAGTGTGCCACTGTAGTGCTTTCCTAATACATATTGAGTACATTAATTATATAAGTGACCCTAATAAGCTTTGATTTTTCTCATGGGCTGTTGTTGTAGAGTGCTTTTCTGCATTAATACGTATTTAATTAGTACTTTCACTACGATATTTTGCTAGCAGATAGCAGCTAATACACAGAAATGTCTGTTTTACTATTAGTTTCTACCAGGAAATGTTCCTGCCTGTGACAGGGGTGTTGAGACTAGATAATCTTTAAGGTCCATTCCAGCTCCTTAACATTCTGTGATTGTATGATATATTTGTTCTGATTAAAAAAAATAACGCAGTAAATAGTACTGCAAAATGCAACTTGATTTCTGTGTATTAATTTATAATTAATGGTCTGTGTCTCTTGCAGGAGATGGAACGAACAGTTCATGTGTTCGAAACATTCCTGTGAACTCGTCAAGATGGGTGGGTTAATCCTCTCAAACTGCTCATGGGAGAGCAGTCCTCTGAGCCATTCAGTTTCCATTTGCACCAAGTATGTGCGGAGCCTTGGTCTTAAGAGCTCTCCCTTTTTGTTTCTGTTGAATTTGGTGCTATTGTCTCAGGTACCTGAAACCAACCAGCCTACAAGAACCAAACGGAACTTCACATAGTTGTATCTGATATTAATATAGAATACAATGCCACAGCTTGGAGATTTTTGGTGCTACAGAAACTGTTCTCATTTCCGCTCTTGTTCACTCTACATGCTTTATCTTTGGGGAAGCTTCAGGCAAAGTGGAGACCAACACATACAAGAGGACTGGAAAGAGCAGATCTAAGTTGAATATTTTTAAACAGGCAACCTTTTTTTAATTTTTTTTTCCAATTTTTCTCTTCTCTGGGGTAATGGACAAAAAAAGTCTGTTCTAAAGAAGGCAGTGGTGCATTGTGGTAGGAATCTTGAGTAACTGGATGTACAGTAATTTGAAGATGAGGCTCTCTAGAACTGCCTTTAATGTGCCTTTTAGTCAATTGAGAAAGATAAGGCTAAGCAATTGGTTTGGATTTTAGGAAATGGCAATGTTAGAAAGCTGTCTGCAGAATGAAGATCTCCAAAAGGATGATTTGTATTCTCTTCATTGGATGGCAGCCAGTATTATGGTTCTATAATGCCTGTCTTACTCTACAGAACTAAACTAAGACACACTGAAAAAGCCACATACTTTACCAAAATGGTGAAATTCCTTTTTCATTGCTATATATTTGTTTTAGAAAAAGTTACACAGCGAAAATCTTCTGTGTTGCTAAAAATGAAGCATTTTCCCACCACGTCCTTGTTTTCCAGTTTGAGCTCTTTAAGGAAAGCAAGGTTAATACTGGCAGATTTTGTTCCGAAGTTCTGTGTTTGTCGTGTAGCTTGGACTGTGCAGTGCAGGTAAGAAGACACTATAGTTGGTCAAAGTCCTGGAGCCCAAGCTCAGTTGAAAATAAAATTTGAATTAGGTTTTAGAAGTCGTTCCATGCAATGCATTGTTCCTGTCGGGTGTTTGGAGGGCAGCCTTTTGAATCCATCTGTTTGGACCAGAGTTCTGAATTGTGTAGTTCAACACCTTTCTTTTCTGGCAACTGGAGAGAACAGTCTAAGCAGTTTCAGGAAAACAAACCATGCTTTTTTTTCACAAGCTCAGTATTAAAACGTTACCTGGGCTGATTGATTTCAAACCTGCATGGAAAATGTTCTAGAGCAGTTGGCTGGTGTTCCCATCGTTAACCATTCGTTGTGACTGTCCCTACGTAGCTGCAGGAGTGTCTGTCCAGAAATATGCAATGCAGTGTGGTTAGTTTTTAATTAGAGAAAACAGACTACTGCAGAGATACTGAGCTACCTCAGCTTTTTGTATTTTAGTTACCAACAGTGTTTATGGAGGACTGTAATCACTCTGCTCCCGTGTGCAGACCGAAGCTAAGGTACTTGTCTCCACCTCTACGGCTCCTCGTAGTGTAGTGCTGCAGAGAGAGAAAACGTGGGCCTTGGGCTACTGCAGTAATCCAAAGTGCTTTGTACATTATGGTCACATATAATTCTATCTTAGATCTTTTTCTCCCCTGAATGCCACTGTTTATCTTTATAGCTAATGGCAGAAAAAGGTTTTAGGAATTCATGTACATCTAGTTACACCTAAATGCAACCCATGCAGAGACACTGTATTTTTTAGGTGGGAAAGTGCGATTAAAAACAACAAAAACAAGCAGAAAACACATTTTAAATGAGATTCTTTGATCTCAGATTTGATTATGGGATTTTTTTCCATGTTTCATTTAGTATTTATTAGCATCATACCCGTTTGAGATATTTTTGTGTCTGGTACATTAACAGCATTTTGTATTTTGATGGAAATTGTTACAAACTTTAAGATTTGATTAAATGAAATGTAGCAGATTTTTTGTAGCAAGTTTCTGATAAAGGGTTTTTTGCAAGTCTCAGGTTCTTGCTGCAGAATTTTTTAAAAATATTTATTCCAGTTTCACTTACTCAAAGAAGTTTTTGTTCAAGTAACAGCAGCACTTGTGGAAGATAAAACTGCATTCATTTTTAAGAAGATAATAAATTTATATAAATCAAAACAGTTGAGAATTTAGTCACCAGTGTGAAAAGAAAGTTTAAGCTAATGCCTAGCATTAAAAATGGTTCTAAAAGGTCAGGTTTCTAAAGGAAAATTTTTACTGTCAGTTGTTGATTGGGAAAAATCATTAAGAGGCAACTTTACTAATTGAGGAGCTGCCAAGTTGTTTTAGAGAAAAGTAGCTGATATCAGATGTTCTAGTGGACAGCTTACCTAAAATGATATACTCGCCTTCTTAGCCCAAATAACCACACTTCAGTTTTTGTTTTCCTTTACAGATGTCTGGTGGTTATAGAGTTAAAACAGCTGTTAATCTATCCATGTGGTCTAAACTTGTTTACTCTTTGTATGTTTTTAAGTTTTTTGCCACATAGCACTGGCAAGAGTTTGTACAAATTGACCTCTCTTCCTTGTTTCTTGTTGTGAAAATTGCAAATAAACTCCTGTGTGAGTCCTTGTGCTGGGGTCACAATACATGGCCAGCCAGCAGGAAGGAGGGTTCCCTGGGGGGCTGTCTTGGAGCTGATAGAGTTGCTCTTGGGTGAAGTTGATGGCTATGGAGTTAATTGTATTTGCAAGCTTGAATCTCACCTGTGATTATTTTGTTTTGTTTTGTGTCTTTTGTATTGTTACTTGATTTCCTCATATGCCAATGTATTTATAGGATTACTGTGTTTTGTCTTCCTCTTTTTTTTTTTTAATTAAGTTGGTGGGTCAGAGCTGGTTTTGCCTTCAGTCCCCTGAATGGCAGGTCCTGCAGCTGACAGTCATTTACTTTGTTTTTATTTTATTTTGTAATCACAACATAAGCTTGAATTTGGGCTTGTACTTGCATCTTTTGTATCTTGTACATTGGGTTATTTAGACATTGGGGCGTCCTGTTTGGTTTCATTAACATGTGTCTACTTTGTGGATTAAGTAGACTTCCTTCATCCGCTATGGTATATTTTGGATTCTATAGTTTTATTCAGAACTGTGTTTAAATTGATGTTTTGCATTTTGACTTCATTTTACGTTAGTTTGAAGTAAGTTATTTAATTTTTTTGAACTTCTGGAAATTTTGAACATTTTACTGTAATTTGTAATATAACTGCTGTGAAATACTTGAATAAAGATGACAAGAAAACACAGCCTTAGCTCCTTCAAAGATGTATTTAAAAGAAACACTGCCCTCCTGGCTGATAACAGTCCTTTTCTTACCAGACCTCCTTGATTTCACAGTTCAGGTGTTTCACTCTGGGGTCTTGCTGTTTAGTTATTTTGCGTGGTTAATCTGAACTTTTGCTTTCAGTGTTTGTCCCTGAGAGATGGCTTCTCATTAGAGATTTATTAAGGAAACAGTTGCTTCCCTTTCCCTTTGTCAGATTTATCAAAGTTGTTCTTGTTTTGGGTTTTTTTTTTTTTTTTTTTTTTTTTTTTTTTTTTTTTTTTTTTAAAAAAAAAGATGAACTTCTGCTGTATCTAGGAATTCCTTTAGTTTGCTTCCAAAATAATTCCTGCATAGGAGAGGAAACTGGTAGAGGTTATGCAAGTGAAAAATCAACCTGCATCTTACTCAGCACTTTATCCAGGCCCAACAAACTGTATGTGATGTAGACAATGTGGAACAGAGTATGAGAAGCTGTTCTATATATCTGTTATGGTCTCTCTTGAGACATAACACACCTGGTCATTTTCCTCTTTTTCTGTGTACCTTAAGCTGTAGGGCTTCTGGGCAAAAGTGTAGTTGAGGAAGTAGGTAGTAGTAACTTCATGTCTTACTCCAATTCTACTTTTATATGCAGCTTTGAGACCACAATTAAGTATGAAATACAATATCATAATAATGAAGCTGCTAGGTGAGAGCCTGGGCTCATTCAGTATCAGCATGGTCAGGAGTATTTTGATCTGAGTGGCCTTGCAGGTACCAGCACCACACTTGGAACTATCCAAGGGTTTGCAGTCGGAATAAAGAATGTAGGGTGTGAGGTCAGGAGTGGGGATGGCCAAAAGAAGAATAGTTTTGGATCTGATTTCTGTCAGTGGCTGTAAAAATAATCAGTCAATTTATTTGGGAATTGACAAAAGGATTCTTGTAAAGATACTCACTGAACTTTGAGTGGTACTTCTCACTAATTCATGCGTTTGAAGTAGTAGGGTTGGTTGTTAATAAAGCCTTAGTAGAAGTTTGTGCAACACTCATTTGTCAAGTGTTCACTGCTTACCACTGCTTCCTTCTGCTGTTGGTTTCTGCCTTGAATGTAGTTTTGAAATGCCATTTCCCATATTTCCTTACATTCACAGTGCTGCAAATTGTTTCCTCCTTAACCTTTTCAGATAATTTATTTAAATAAATTAGAATTGAGGTTCTTTTGTTCTGTATCTTGGGTGGGATTTGGACCTGTAATATATGGGGTTTTAAGCTAGCACTGCATGTGAATAAATTCTGCAAGCTAAATCAGTAAACTTAGGAACTGATTAATGAAGCAAACCACCTTTTTCCCCCCCTTCCCTTTATGCATCATTTGTGGTCATGTAACAATTATGTAAAAATGAGGGATTATAAACTTTAACACTAATTAATTCAGCCTCATTCCATTTCTAGGTGAGTAATTTTTTTACAGTGTGATCATTTGCATAAGGAGTATATTTCAGTTGAACCCACTGCCAGTAAATGGTTGTGACTACTACTAAATTCCATTTATTTTGTAAAGACATTTGATTTATGCTACATTGAACATCAGGGAAAATCCTTTTCCTTTAAAAATATGAACTGCTAAGATTTAAAATGATTCACCACTTCTAGTGGGATGTTAGTTTAAATCTGGCCATTTGCATTAAGGTTTGCAGGTCTGGAATGCTGATTTGGAGTAATGCTGCTTTCAAGTTTCAGGTGCAAAAGGTGCTGTGGAGTTAAGCTCCTGACATTCAGTGACAAGAGCGTGACAGGTTGGGAACAGGGAGAGGTTGTTCAGGCATTCGGGGCATCAGTGCTGCAGCACTGAAGACTTGTTGGCATACCACAGAAGTGGAGTTGGTTCTGCTGTGCTGGATTGCTCTCTGTGGTTTGTTGTGTTTGCTTCTGTCTTTCAGCAGTCAGGATTTTGGCAGAGCATGTGTGAGAAATGTGCAGGTCCCTCAGGCTGGATGGCTGCTGGGAGTGCTCACACCGTTTGTCATCCTGGTGTTTTTGTGGAGATGAATTATATCGTGATGAAAACCCCTTTGCATCAGTGTAAAATCTGAATTGTGCTGTAACACAGAGATGCTCAACTGTGTCTGCATGGAAGTAGGCATTTGTAGAAGATGACCTGTCAGCTTTGGGACTCTAGATTGGGAGGAGGGAAAGACTTGGAAAAGTTTCAAGAGGGCTCCTTTCGAAGTATTTAGTAAGCAAAGGAAGTAAAACAGAGACCAAAATATAAGAGCATTTATTCATCCTAGAAAAATCATTTAAATTTGGACTAAAATAGTTTTCTCATTTTAAGGAGGAGTCTTTCTGCTGTAGCAGGAAAAGAAAATTTTTTAGTGAAGAACCTATTTGCCCCAGCTGTAGTTCTGTCATAAAGGTCTGACATTCAGACTTTGTTGCACCTTGTAGAATCCCTTCTTTATGTGGAGGCTTCCTGGAAGAACAGTGATACCTGATTTTTGTGATAGGGAAGGACAAATTGCCAATGTGTTTTAGGTTTCTAATGAACATAATTCTAACATGGGTTTTAATGCGATGCCCACTGCATTCTGTGACATTACAAAAGGTTTAGTGAGATAAAGGAGATGTAAAATGGATAATCACATGTTGTATGTGACTGTTGACATCAGTTTAGTAAATTGCTGTTTTGTAGACATTTTGAGTATTAGCATGTAATCAGCATTTAAATATAAACATGTAAGACTACATTTCCATGAAGCACTGGAGATGTAACTGGTTTAAAATGTAAAGTGTGTCCAGAAGGCAAAAGCTTTTTAAGAATCTTCCTTTTCACAAGATTCACAGGACACCCACAAAAGCAGAAGCTGAGCATAAATTTTACAGTGTTAATCTTTTCAATACATGAGAATAAATTTTGGAAATGCAAATGAAGTGACACCTAATGATAATTTAGATGTTTAGCCATTTGTCACAAAAATCGGGGTTTATTCACGGAGAATAATTCCAGCAGAAAACATTGTTTTGTTGAATCGGATGCTGTGGCACGTATGATTTAATCTCAAGCATGCCCAGGGGCTGCTAACATCTGTATGGCTTAACAGTGTTTTTGAGGAAGGCATTTAGTCTTGATCTGCAGAGTACATCTGCCCTGCTCTCTGAGCTTTTCATCGAGTAGTTAAGCTCATGGGTAGAAAACATGTGCCTCATTCCCCATTTGTTCTGGTCTGGCTTCAACTTTCAGGCACTGCTTCTTGCCTTCTCTTTATGTTCTAGATGGTTCATACTTAATTTCCCTCTCCCAAAGACACTAATGCACTGTGATCAAGTAGCCTCTCAGTCGTCTTCTACTGAACAGAACGAGCTCTTTACGACTTTCACTGCATTTTCTCCAGCCTTTAAGTCAATTTTGTGGCTCTATCCTGCAGTAGGTCAATTTTTCAACATCATCTAAAACATTCGTTCGCAGAGGATATTGATGTGATATTCCACCGTTGGTCCCACCAGTGCCATTTATAGAGGTAAAAATCACTGATTCCTACTCACTGTCCCCTTTTTTACACATCCAAAGATCAATTTAGTCCTTTTACACCATGAAATTGGTCTGGGAGCTCTTCTTGCTTGACTCTTCTCACTTACAGCTTTTTACGATGCAGGTCTCCATCCTGAATGTCAAACCTTCCTCATTCCCACCTCCACAAGGTCCTGCTTAGCTTTATGAAAAGAAGTTTTGTTTTATGGTCCCAGCCAGCCAGAGGAGCCAGCACCATACATATGACTTGTTCAGTCCTCATTATCTTTTGCTCAGCTAATCTCCATTTCCACAGGTCTGTGACTAGTGATATATGGCAACATTTTCCTTCAAGAACTTTTGGAGAAGAGGATTCCCTCATTAGGAACGCTCTGATAGTACCAAATTGAGAATTACTCGAACAGATCAGATATTCCTCAATTAATCTGCCTATTCTTAGCCCATTTGGTATTTGCTGTCTAAATACCGTACAGTGAGAAAGTTGAAGTATTTTGTCACATGCTGTTGAAAATCTATTACCTTATCAATCAAATGTGTAATCCTGTCAGAGAATGAGATCAGGTTTGTGTGATACAGCCAATTTTCTAGAAAATCATTGTATTTCTTATCTTTTTGATTCATGATCAGTTTAGTTAGATACCATCTTTCCATTTTTACTTGGGCTTGATGTCAGGTGAATGCCCTGTAATTACCCACTCATTTCACTTGCCCTTTGATAACTGTCACATTATCAGCACTCTCTGAAATAGCCACGTGTTACTAAAAATGAATGTCAGCAGGGTAGAGACTTCTGGGCTTTCTGGAGATGGTTGTGCATCAGGTTACCTCCGGAATTTGAAGCCCCTTATCTGGTAGGGCAAGTCTTAATATCCTCTCCAGGTCGTAAGTGGTTTGGTTGTCTTAATCTCCATAGGGAATACCTCATGCCAAACAGAAAACAGAAATGTGAGCCATTCCCAAGCACTCCCTGTTACATTTCCACTCTCCATTTTCCCCAGAAAGGCTGTGTGGCATTTATATGCTTCAGTATATAAATAGGCAGCTTGCAGAAAAGCTGGGCATAAACTGAAGCAGGTAAAATGGAACTTGGTGTCAACAAGTAATGGAGCACTGCATTGAGTGGACAAAAAAAAAGATAACTTACTAGAAGATGATCTCTTAATGGAAACAATGGCTACAGAAATTCCAGTGGGCTTGGAAGTTTAGGCTTGCTTTGTGAGAGCTGATTATTTGAGTAGAGGGACAGTGCTTCTGGTCAAGCGTAATGCTCATTATACTCTTAGAGCATTTGGTGTATCACCTTCCTGTTTGGTTCCCCCGTCCTTACTTGGACGCTGTTCACCAGCACAAGGACTTTGTTTAGAAATTAGAGGCTGCTTTGTTTGAGCTCCCAAGATGGGAAGAGGAGTTGGTTCCTTTCTAGCTATAAGAGCTATTATTTTTGTAAACAAGCTTGATTTTTTTTTTAATGAGGTGAGAAGCTGACGCTTATATAGGAGTGTCACTGGTGCCCTTAGTTAGGTGTCTGCTCTTTAGCCACAAAAATGTGAGAAAAGGTCACCAATGCTGGATGATAGAGGTGTTTTTATTGCCTGTGATGAAAGGCAAGACTTTAGACAGTCTTCAGCTTAGCCCCTGTAATCACCAGTGCCTAGTTCTGTGTTAATTTGCTTACAAGCTACATGCTAAAGTTGCCTCTTGAGCTGTTAAAAACCCTGAGTGCTGTTCTCTGGACAGGTTGTGAAAGAGTTTGATACTGCATGTATTTTGCCTGTACGCATCTTGCTGTGTAAGATCTGGGGTATGAACTCCAAAGGAAAAAAGAATGCTGCTCAAAACCAACAGATTATGAAATTAAAAGCAGCAGGAAGCCGTTCAAACCTTCATTGTACAGACCACCACTAATGAAAAATTCAGAGGCAGATCTGGCTTTGATGGCAGCACTGGAGCATCCTTCTCCCAGGTAGTAACTGAGCCAAAACACTTAATTCTGTGTGTAATGCTCCTAGTGATTGAAGTAGAATTTGTTTAGATAAAGAAAATTGGAATTTGTTTCTCTTAGAAATCCACTAGCTAAACAGGACTTACTAAAGTAGTGTGTGTTATCAAACAAAAAACACGGGTGACCAGCAAAGGGAGGGTTGTTTTTCAGGGTAGTCTGACACTTTGGTTTTTGTTTCCAGGCTTCCATAGCTCAGCTGAGGAGCCTGTGATGGCAGCTCTAGCTTTCATAAATTCTAACCTCAGCGAGTGTTTAATCATGCCTCAAACAGATTGGCTTTTCAGAGGAAAAACATTCTGTTCCGGCATCGCTGTCCAGCTTAATGTAATGAGTGATGGGAACACCGTGCCTGGGACACATCCATCTGCTTCCCTCCAGACCATTTTCTTTCTGGCGTTTTCTGCAGTCTAAAATTATCAACCCAGAACACTCACTGATGATGGGAACTTCCTGCTGCCTTCCTGTACTTGAAGGCATCTCTACTTCAGCTGAAAGCATGCTTCAGCTCCTGGTTTTGGGCTGACTTCAAATGGGAAAGAAGGCATTAAGGGGTGAGCTTACAGGTCTCATCCAATGTAAGAAGCTTGTATTAGGATGACAAGTAAAAATGTCCAAGTTGATACAGAGTCAGTGTGTTCCTACGGACGTGGCACAGGTTGCAGCCTGCCAGGTCCTGACTGCATACACTGCTTGTAGGTTTATCCTGAATTACATTGTCACCTTTTCCAGTGGTGGCAGGGAGGCAGTGTGGTTCTGGGACCTTGCCCTTGCATTTGAGGCAGTGGAGAAGAGCTTTGGGATCGATTACCTTTTTTTCAGATGAACTCTTCAAAAGAAACAGGGTGGGTGGGTGATTACCTCAAGCTATTTGTGCCTTTGCTGTCTCTGCTGATTAAACATGATGGTGCTCATGGAGTCAGGCAGGAGCACAGCTGCAGCTGCTCTCCTGCCTAATCCCTGCAGCTGTGGAAAGCGGGTGCTCGTGCTAGCGTTCGGTTTGTCTGGACTCCTCCAAGGGCGAGCTGAAGTGTAACGAACGCTCTTAATTAGCTTGCTCCAGTTGCAGTGTGCTAAGCTCTGCCTTAACACCTAGCTGCAGTTAATTAAAAGATGGGGTTGCTGAGGTTTTATTAGTACAGTGTGTTTGCTGCTAGATGAAACAATGGGAGAAAGGTGGAGGACTTGTGTAAATTGTCAGGGGTAGGTGATTACCTGAACAGAGTGAACAGCCCCGTTTGGAGATCACTCTCCTTCCCAGGTGAGCCAGGGAAAAGTCACACCAGTGAACAAAAGAGTTTGTATCATTACAGGCTGCTGAGCCAGCCTGTCCCCTGAATTTCTTAAAGCTTTTAAGAAGAAAAATCTCTGAGCAGGTATGTGCACATGATTCATTTGGCAAAAGCGCTCAGCCAACTTCCCAGAGGAGAACTAAAATAATTTCCACATACAAGTAAAGCAAATAGCCTGTGTCTTGTTCATCCTACCAAGTATTATTGACTAGTGCTGAGTAAGAGATCCTTGCAGAGCCTTGATGAAAGGTTGGCAACTCACCCCACTTGGTCTGGATTATTGCAGCATGATTGTGTAATATTGAATTGCAAGGCTTTTAGTAATCTTCACAGGCTGTTCAACCTGAGCCACTAAGCCTAAACTAAAATGTTTAAAAACTGCAGCTCATGCTCTTAAATACTCTGTAAGAACTGGAGACAATTTCAATAAATGTTAGGCTCTTCCTGTTAATGTGCAGAACAGATATTACCTCCTAAGATGCGGCTGAAATGTTCCACTGCGGTGGTATTTGAGACTAGTTATATTTGGCTCATCTTTGTTCCACATCCAGTTTTACAACTACTAGATGACACCCTAATGAAACATCAAAGAAACCATGAACGGTTGCACTGAAGTGCTCTCTGGATGATGTATTCAGTGAGGTACAGAGCTCCCACGCTGGATAAGAAGGAATTTTGACCATAGGGCAAATGTGGCTTTCATCTTTTAGACATCGCAGCAGCAGCGTGGCACAATCCGAACTTTCATTTAAAACACAAAGTAAAAAAAGCTGTTTATCAGTGGTTTTTTTCAAGATAGTTTCCTAAACTGTCTTGAGCCCTTCTGTTCTTTACTTAGTAGTACATTTGGGAAAATAGATGAAGAAGCTGAATAAAATCTGAAATGAGAATGGAAGTACTTTGGAAGCTACTGAGTATTTAAGTATTACTGGATTTGCAGGAGAAGCTAGTTGGATGGAATGAGCACATTTTCATCCCTGGCTGGGATGAAACATGAAATCCCCGTTCATGCAGTGTTGTTTCTTGATCAGTTGTGACAAAATTAATCCAATCTGGATGCTGAATCTAGATCTATAAATATATTTATTATAATATAACAAGAACTTAACAGTAAACATAAACTATATACAATACCATTACAGATAACCCTGTTTTTAATATTATTCACAGAAATAGCCAGTTTTGTTCCAGTGTGAGAAATGAAGAAATAAGCTAAATTGGAAATGTCGAATGTGTTTCGGTCTTGTTGACAGGTAGCACCTCCTTTGGAGGTAGACACACACCAACACTAAAATTAGTCCTGCCCCAGGCAGTTAGAAACTTGTGCTCCAATCTTTAGGTTCACACTTGCACCCTGTTTGACATAAATACTTTATATGACATACTAGTATATAGTTTTGTTGTGCTTATTATTTTTCTTTTCTTTAAAGAATAAATAAAACAACTGCATAACAAAGGCTGGAACCTCACTGTCAAAATGAGAGACTTGAGTCACCCTATAGCTTGACTCAGCTGACTCGAGCACTTTTTCTTTAAATACTGCAAGATACAAATTTCATTTTTTATCTTTTATTTTATAAATGATTAATAATAAAATAAGATGATTAGCTAACCATCTGCATTGATTTCCCCAAAGCTGTAGGCAGACCTCCCTCTGTATAAAAAGGCTAGTGTATTTGGTATGAAATTCAACTAGATATTGAATGCAAGATCTTGCCCACACCCTGTACAGGACCCTCCTTGAATTACCGGCATAGCATTTGGGATTTGAGTCTGCAAAGGCAAGTATGGCAACTTTTTTCCCTCTACTTGGAAAGAAATCAGACAATCCTTAGCTTGGGGTTACTTCCTATTGGTGAATTTTAAGATTCGTTCCCCTGCCCCCTCTTTGTTACCCGGTCCATCTCCTATTTGATCCTTTTATGTATAAATTTATAAAGAATTTCCACATCACAATGCTCTCTGGATAGACAATATTTTAATATATATAAAAATATAACCCCTGTGCTGTGCATATACTTACAACTCTACATAGTAATTATTTGAAGTCTCTTACACTGGGCTTAAGTCTATGCATTTTTCTACCATGGGCTTTAAACTCATGTGTTTAAAATCTGTAAATAAGAAGTATAAGGTTTTCATACCTAGGGGAGAGCTTGAAAAATAAAGTAAAAAAACTTCTCAGACTTTACATAAAAGATAGTGGCATGTATCCCAACATAAGGACTTTTAGTTGAGAGCCAAAACTAAGTGTGTAGCCACAGGAGGCACCTTCTCAGCTTGATGAAAAAGTGTAAAACCCACACTGTGCTGTGCGTTTTGCTGTGATCCCAGCCAGAAGTGAAGAGTGGGTTTATCAGGAGAATGCCTCTGGAACTGAAACTGTATTCAGTTCGCGTTACGGGAATCGAGCCCTGCCAAGTTCACTCATCAGCAGAAACCAGGCAGAAAAGGTTGAGCAGCCCCTCACCCCCACCCGTGGGCATGGCCATACGTGCCCACATGAGTATCACCAGGAGCAAAAACTCATCCAGCCCAACAGACCTTTTTTCATCATTTTATATGAATTTTATTACCAATGGCTGTTCTTCTCCTTCCCAGTCCCCACCTCACCCCCCTTCTGGGCTCTTCTCTAGAGAACTGAAAGATTTGTTTGATCTGATGGAAGACTGACATCAACGTAAGCCATCTGTCACACAAGATTTCTCTCAGTCATTGGTACTGAAAAGCATGTATTTGTTAAAAACAAATGTAGGAATCAAAGTGGTAAGGACACTTTGACCTTTCAAATAGATTGATGCCTAAAGTGTAATAGTAAAACTAATCTGCATGGTTATTTTAAGAATGAAGCTTGAGCTCTAAAGTAAAATGCAGATTGTTTTTTTCCTCTCTTCCCCAGCTTAAAAAATACGAGAAATTCTATTGCACCTGGGTTGACCAAAAGCCGATGTCCAGAACAAGTGCCACTATAACATCTAGTGACACCCTTGCATTACTACGTTACAATATCTTACATAGCACGGAGCTCTCTGCTCCTTGTTCACCAAAAGGTGAGGATGATTTTTCTACATTCAATGTAGACGCTATTCAAGACTTTAGAGCAGTATGTTCACTGGCTGACTTTGCTGCTTTTGTTCCTTAAGTACTAGTATTCCTCTTGCCTGCTTTCAACAGGTACAAACAGTTCTCCATCCAACTCCTGGGTTGCTTCAGCCACTCTGAATGTACTTCTTGATTGCTACGCAGCCATGTCGAAAAACAGGGCAGGGCATATTTGGTAGAAGTGTCCATGTGTTTGTTTTGGGGTCATAGGCTTCCATGTTTCCCAGGGCAGGTCCTTCGCTGCTAACGATCCCACCAGTGGCATAGATTTTTCCATCCAGAACCACAGCACTGTGTTTTTTAAAAGAAAATAAGTTGAAGTTAGTCTTACTGAACAATTTTTTTAGGCTTAGAACAAACCCAGTCTTTTGTAACAAGGGGTAAACAATGAATATACCTTTTATTCTTATCTGTATAAAGCTATGTGGGCATTTCTCTTTCCTCTCCTTTTCTCTCCCTAAAGTGAATCCTTTTTGTGTTCCTGCCAGGTAGGTACATGTTGTCTCTAATGTATATAATAGAAATTAGTCCAAGTAAGATGTTTCTCCCACATATGGGATCTGTAGCAAAAGCAGCAGGGCAATGCATCCCTGTAATACTGTGCACACACAAAAGCAATCCAAGCAGTTTGGGGTCCTGCCACCTCGGTTGGAATAAGCCCCTCCTTCAAGTTACTCCTTTAATTATCAATGAATGCTGCAAAACGAGGGGAAACCCCTTCAAAATCTGTTCTGTTGCTTCAGCCCCTTCCATGGTCATGCTCTGGTGTAAAAGCCTGGAGGTCCCACTGACTTGTCCTTGTGTACCCCAGAGATGTGGTGTCCAGTGGAAAGCAAATCCAGGGTGCACGGATCTGGTGGCTGGAGATGTGCAGCTGAGTGACAATGAGGGGCTGGGCTACCACGTGTGCATTTGGAAACAGCAGAAGGATGAGAGAGGCAGCAGGCAGCTGGGTGGGAAAAGCCTGTGCAAGACTGTGTGCTCCATGCTGCCTTCTCACTGCACAGGGGGAACCCAAAAGTGGGGGTGTCTCTGCTTTTCATCTGCCAGGAAGCCCAAATTTGCCCTCCAAGTTGATTTAAACATGTTGTTAAACTGGATGGGGTGGTTGGCAGTGGCGTTTCTGGTGGCTGGATCCCTTCTGAGAGCAGCTGGCTCATTGTGTTGGGAAGGAAAGTGGAGACTCAGGCAGTGTGTACATGCAAAGGATAGCAGGGAGAAAAAGAGGGAGGGGAAGATGATAAATTAATTGCAGCCAAGAAGGCAGCCTAGATCTAACAAGGTGAAGAAGGGTAGTGATTCTCTAGGCTTGGTGAAAGCAAAGCAATTTCTTCTGGCTAATTTTGGAGCAGTGGGAAGGAGGATAAAAAGTGATAAAGGCAAAAGCCAGAGAGTGCTGGAAGACACAAGACAAACTGAGACTAAAATGGCACCGACAAAGCCACGTGCTTCTGAAGAACACAAGACTCCGATGTCCTTGTGGAGAATCAGAGCCTGAGGTTAAAAATAAACTCACAATGACAACAGTGAGGACTCAAATAAGCCTAGTCCCTGGGTACCGCCAGGAAATAGGAAATAATGAGAATCTTGTCAAAATAACTGTTAATCTGAAAGGAGGAGGAAGGAGAGAGAGACTTGAAACACTTGATTAGAGCCTATCCCACAAATCAGCAGGGCTGGATGATACATAGCCCAAGGTCCTAAGGGAGTTTGCTAATGAACTTACTGAACCACTGGTAATTATTTTTGAAATGTCAGGGAGAAATGGGGAAGAATAAGGACTTGAGTAAAGCAAGTGTCATCCTGACAGACGGCTTTGAAAGAGAAGGGGCCTGTCTCCAAAGGAGCCAGATCTGGTGGCAGACAGGCACTGTCCAGCCAAAACTCCTGCTAAGGCTCAGTCTCTATGGCCAGGAGGGAGCAGAGGTGGCAGGACCAGCTGACCCAGTAAATCAAGCAAATGTGCAAATTAAACCACAGTTTTGGACTTAGGATATTTGTTGAGGGGTGGGAAGCCCATGTCTGTACTGGAAAAAGTTACTATTTAAAAGCAAGACAGGCTGGGAGTGACAGCTTGCAAAATCTGACCTGAGGAGGGGGAGGATGATTCCACCTCAAGCTCCACAGCCTTCATTTGGTGGAGGGGCTGTTGAAACCAGCAGGATGAGAGTTTAGAGATGAGGCCATGGGGTAGTGGTTGCTGTTTGTGTCACATTTTTTTTCTTGACAGTGAAGCTGAAGGAAACAGGAGCTTATTTGTTGGGATATGGTTTGAGATGTGTTGGGTGGAAGAGGGTCCAATGTCAGAGACAGACTGTAGTACAGAGCAGCTTTGCTGCCTTGGTTCTCTAATGAAATGCTGTCCAGTCATTAAAAGAGTACAACAGTACTACACAATGCTTGATTAAAAAAACCCACCCAAACCAATCAAATGGGTTAATTTTGCAGTTTTGTGGGGTCAAGTGGGAAAACTGAATCAAACTCCCAAAGATCCCCATGAAAGACCTGGCTGCAGCACTTTCCATTAGTGTTGATGATCAAGGTCCAGTGCCCACAAGCAGCCTTAGTTTTAATTTACCAGTGTGGCCATGCTGGTGCAGATGGCAGCACCTCACCAACACAGAGAGGTCCTCAGTGGCTGTTACCACTGACATATGGAGCCTGTCTAATACTCACTGCTCGTTACCCGATGGAACTCCTCTGCACAGAGCTTTTCATCTGGATGGGAAGGATGTGATGGACAGAGGGAGGAGTCTGTATGGAGACCTTTCCATCTGTACAGGGAACAGGAGCCAAGCAACCACCAGCCCTTCCTTGCTGGCTGTGCTGCATAGCTGAAACCTGGCCTTATGTGCTGGTATCCCCTTGAGCATCTCATGTTAGGTCTCTAAAGAAGGGCGTGGGTGCTTTACAAATTCTTGTGTAATATTTTAGCTGCCCATGTTTCTTCTCGTAAAGTCTCTTCTGTGGCATATTTAGTAGCAGCTACTCTGAGCCAGTGCTGCTGCAGCAGAACAGCTGAGTAGCCAAGCACACCTTCCTCAATGATCTGGGTCTGGGTTCCTCCCCAGCCCATGCTCTGGATTTGGGGTTATAGCGGGTGGGAAAATGTTGTTCTTGCTCTCCAGCACCTGGGTTACAGCACTGAAAGCAATTCCTGCTCAGTGGCTGGGACAAGCAGCTCAATCCTGCAGCTTCCCATCGTGGTGCTAATACACTGGGAAGAAATTCCACCCTCTGGAAGACTCTATGAATTTTAAATGGTGATTAGAGTAGCTTCTGCCCCCTCCGTATGCAATTCCCATAGATAAGACTGGCATAATGCTTAGCTCGTGAGTCATGCCTGAGGTTAAGCAAAGCAGTGAGCTGCTCCTGCTATGGAGAAATAGGCACTTCTGAGCACACAGCAGGTACTTACGTGTGCAGGGGACTTTGGGAGACATTCAGCCATCTCTGGGGCTAAAGTGGCAGGTAGGTGCTTAAGATAATTAGGAATTTAGTCCTAGATTGCTGCTACTTTGCAGTATTAGGACAATCACTGCTAATTTCTGGGACCTTAGGGAATAGGAAACTCAAGTGGGCTCTGAAACCTTCAGGAAAGTGAGTGGAATGGAGTATGCTCATTGCTCTTTCTTCATTACTGTGACAGTATTTCTTTTCTCCCCTCCCTTCCATCCCATCAGCTGTAAAAACATCGTTACTAAGGCTGACATACAAAGAAAGAAATAATTACAATAATTAGGATGCGAGTTTATTGCTCGGTGCCATTAATCCTGAGAGATAAAATGATTACAGGCTGTCAGAGCCTGGGAAGGAAAGAAGGAAGCTCTATGCCACAGAGGCTTGCCACGGGGACACAAACCCTCTGGTGGCTTTGGGGCAGTGACTTCCCCAGCTGAGGAGCAGCTGGACTTCCACCTCTCTGGCAGAACACCTGGGGTGAAGGTAGCCAGCACCAAAAAGGAGATCACTTCAGCCACTATTCCCAGGAAAATATGTTTCAGCAAATTATTACCCTGTAGGCTAATGACCTGACTTTCTGCTCCTCAGGTAATTACTGCTGTTCGCTAGAGAGGCTTCACCTGCCCTATGGCCAATTCACCCAAGATGCCCAGGGTGTCCTTCATTGCCCAAACCATGTGCAGTGTCAGATCAGACTGTGAATATCCCCTGACACTGTCACTGTTAGTCTGGTCCATCTGCTGATCTCCATGAATCAGCTCCTAGGAAAATCCCAATGTGGCTGAGGTGTGCTGAGGGCTGGAGGGCTCCTGGCTGTCCATGACTGGTGTGCTTGTGTAATCTAAACACCCTTTACATCTCTTCCCTGCCTATTCACCTTGCGGTCCTTGTCCAGCCTGAGCCAATGGCAGAAATTTCTCTCTGACAGCTGCCTGTTAAAGCATTTGATGGACAAAGCAAATCGTTGAACATCCCAGGCTGGAACGGACCTTGAAAGATCATCTGTTGTCCAACCTTACATGGAAAAGGGACAACAGATGAGATTATCTATCATCCTGTCCAATTGCGTCTCGAAAACCTTCAGTGAAGGGGACTCCACCACATCCCTGGGAAGGTTGTTCCAGTGAATGATCGATCTCACTGTAAAAATTGATGAAGCCTCTCCTGGTGCAACTTGTACTTGTTGCTCCTTGTCTTCTCTCTGTGGCTCCTTGTGAAGAGAGAGCTGTCGTCCTTGTAGCCACCCTTTATGTTCTGTGTGAGCTCCCCCCCCGAGTCTTTTCTTCTCCAGGGAGAAAAGACCCAACTCCTTCAGTCTTTCCTCATCAGGCAGGCTCTCTAGACCTTTGATCATCTTCATGACACTCCTCTGGACCCTCTCCAGCCTGTCTATGTCTTTTTTGAGCTGTGGGAACCAGAAGTGGATGCAGAACTTGTCATGCAGCCTGACAAGTGCTGAGTAGAGTGGGATGATGAAAGCCTCCAGATGGGCAGTAATTTGAAAACAACCCAAAGCAGAGGAGGGCCACAAAGTTGATAAGAGGACTGGAGCATCTCCCCTATGAGGGCAGGCTGAGGAAGTTGGGGCTGTTCAGCCTGGAGAAGAGAAGGTTGTGTGGAGACCTCGTAGTAACTTTTCAATACCCGAAGGGGCCCACAAGGAGCCAGAGAGGGACTGTTAGGAACTGCAATGATAGGACAAAGGGTAATGGGTTCAAACTGAAGGAGGGGAAGTTTAGGTTGGATATTAGAAAAGTTTTTTTACTGTGAGGGTGGTGAGACACTGGAACAGGTTGCCCAGGGAAGCAGTGGCTGCCCCAACCCTGGCAGTGTTCAAGGCCAGGCTGGATGAGGCCTTGAGTAACCTGATCTAGTGAGGAGGTGTCCCTGCCCATGGAAAAGGGGTTTGTGACTAGATGGTCTGTAAGCTCCATTCCAACCCCTAAAATTCTACAATTCTGTGGTAGTGTCCTTTTTCTGTAGTGTTTGAGACATGACTGCCTGGATGCTCCTGCTCAAGCACTTCCCTCTCCCAGTCATGATAGCTGGACATAGCACCAAGCACTGGGACTACCAGAAACATTTGTTAATTTCGTTTATTACTGTTTTAAAATTTCCTGCTCAGTCTTATCAGGAAATGTTAAAAAATAATGAAAATAAAATTAATTAAAATTAACATTTTAAAAAAAAAAATCCTGTCTTGTAACACTTGGGGCTGTAAAAGATTTGATATGGCTGAATTAGTGTGTTGTTTTGACTCCCTGAAACTTAGTATCTTCCAAGGCCTTAAACAACATTCTTCTCCCTCCTCACTCCTGGCTATGTGTGCACAAGCACACACTCATTTATTTGGAGCAGGTCCATAAATATTATTAAATATTATCAGTTAGGTAGACACAGGATCTGCTTAAAAGAAGTTAAAAAAAATACAAAAATCCCCACATTTATTAGTAGATAAATCTCCTTCCTGCCCTAAGATTTCAGGAGGGCTTTACTGGAGGTAGAACTGAATATTGCTGGTGTTATCCTTGGGGTTGTCCTGCACAGGACCAGAAGTTGGACTTGATGATTTTTGTGGGTCCCTTCCAACTCAGGATATTCTGGGATTCTATGATGCTCACCCACTGGGTGGAGCTTGCAGTAAGACCAGGGAAGCCTCCAGGGTACCAGTCCCTGTGGGACACAGCTCTGTGCAGTGCTAGGCAGAGCTGCAAGTGCACTTAGCAAAGCTTTGGTTTAAACTGGAGACTTTTGGAGACACCGGCACGGTGATTGGCGATGCTGAAGCGCAAGGCATTGCTGGTGTCCCCGTGGGTGGCGGCGGTTGGGGCGCCAAAGCGTTGCTGGAGTTTGGTGGCTGTGCTGACAGCCTCCAGGGCTGTGAGCGGCCGAGTTGGCAGCCAGGTTGTTATGTCTGAGAGGGCTTGAGCTCGGGTGGCCGTATCGTGCTGCCAGAGGTGTCATCTTTACAATGAGATGGATAAATGAGGGTCCAGATTAGTCATGGTCAATTAGGAGGATATCATGCCCCTTCTTGGAGAGGGATTATTAGTGTGGGTGTTTTGGCCAAGCTCCAGTTATATTCTCTCCTACTCTGCAAGCACTTTCTCTTGCTAATGATCCAAAACCATCATGTGGCATCATTACTTGTTGCTGAAAACCAGCAATGTTTTATTCCAAAGTCCACAGCACATCAGTAATAGCTTGAGTGCTCTGTCTGTATCAGTTATTCTTTAATGCCCACCAAAATCCTTCATGTCATCAACTCCTACAGAAATTATTGTCAGTAGTCTGGTGTGTTCTCATCCTCTGTCCGTGGACCACAGTCCCACACACATCTCCTTCCAGATATGCTGGAAGATTTTGGTTTTCCTTCTGGACCACAAACACCTCCAGCTGCAAATGCTGCCGGTTGAACAGAACAGACTTCATGTCTGTAGGCTCGAGAAGCACACGGCCATTAAGGAACCCTGCTCCATAATAGCTTCACCTGGCAATATCTATCCAAACAAGCAGTGCTCTAACCCTTCCTGTGCTTGGAGTTACCGTGAACTTTGCAAGGAGGAAAGCAGCCAGCTGGGGCAGGCTGTGGCTGGTGCTGTACATTAGCAATATCGGACAGCTCAGCACAGGATGCATCATGCTTCGCTATTCAAGAACAAGGCCTTATTTGAAAAGAAGAGAGGGGAAAAATAATCCAAAAACTGACCCTGTTTTTGTGCTGTTCAGCCTGAGTCAAAGTTTTACTAAAGATTTCCATTCGGCAGAACCATCTAATAAATCTTACTGGTTAGCAGTCAGAGGAGGAGAAAGAAAATGCTTTTCTGGTGTCTATTGGGAATTGCGGGTACTAAATTAGCTTCTCTGGAATTATTGCTGGCACCATGACGCTGCTGCTGTTGCCCCGTGGAGGCTCTCTGTAGCACACGCCTGTTTGCACGCTGCTTGCATCCTAAGCAAGCAGAATATGGAATTTTTAATCATGCAAAGGAACGCATTTGGTATTCTCTTCGCTTGTGGAAAAATAAACCCTTGAAGGGCACTGCAGGGAGGGAGGACTCCTGCCTGCAAAGGGAGGCCTTGCCACACTGAGGGGAAGAATATCTCTGCAAGTCTTTTTGGGAGGTGTCTGGCAGAGCAGAGTGTGATCATCCCAAGTCTTCATCCCCTTTGGCTGCTGTCTGCTGCCACCAAAGCTCCCAGAAATGAACAGGGGCTGCCAGACTGAGATGGGGTCTGTGTGGCTAAGAGCACAGAAATTGCCTGATGTTTGGGAAATGTCAAATATTTCCCTCACCTGTCGTGTGGAAGATGTTCAAGACCTGTGTGTGAACTCTCAGTGAATTTTAAAACACTTCAGGCCTATTATAGCTCTTTACCTGTTTAGCACTGTCCTTCAGAGGGTTAATTCTAGGTCAGCACAAATTCCTTATTGACTTCCATCAGGCTGGGCTTAATCTGCAAATGATGCTCAATTTGCTCTTCTGTTGATTGCGAGCTGGAGCCCCAAACCATTTATTTTTCATTTTTCATTAAAAGTAATTTAACTTGATATTAAAACCATTTGAATGGACCTTTAATTTTTCACAGGCAATGAATGTCACACACATTTCTTTTCCCTGTGCTCGAGGCCATCACAATCCCTCGTCACTAACATGTAGAAACAGAGCAGATAAAAATAAAAGTGATGTGGTCAAGATTTTTCCCAGCAAATTCCGTATCGAGTGATTCCTGGTGAGAGGAGATCAATAGCATGCAGTTAATTTTTAAGTTGTTTATGTTGCTCCTTTTAAACCATGTTTTTTGTGATCCATGCTAATGAGTGGAATGAGGAATTTATAGATTCATAGGCTAAGGTCAGAAGGGACCTCTGTGCTTAGTTAATCTGAGCTTGTGTATACGCAAGCCATGGACATTTCCCCAGGCAGCATCTCTCTTGGAAACATATCCAATCTCCTTTTAAAAACAGTGAGCTTTGGTGAGTTCACCCTCTCCCTTGCTGGCTCTCTGTTTAATTATACTTGCTGTTGGGAAAGCGCTTCACTTCAAGGCCAAAAATATGTAACTTGACTTTCCAGCCCTTGTTACCTGCTATGCCTTTGTCTGTGAGACTGAAAGGTTTCCCACTTGCTCCCAGTGATCAGGTCACCTCTCAGCCTTTCTCTGATAACTCCTTGAGTTTCATGTCAAAGGTTTGATTTGCAACTCGGGGGCATTTTGGCAGCTTTCCTTTGAACTTCTGCCGATATTTTCACATGGTGATGCAGGACCCAAGACCTGCATTCATCTTGCCAGTGCTGTATGCAGCAGCACTCGCTCTACCTAGCTTCAACTTGTTTTCATTTCAGTGTTAGGGCTCGTATTATATATCCAATATTGCACTGACCTTTTATCCAGCACATTGCAATGCGAGCTCATGTTGTGCTGCTGTGAGAGACCTCCTTTATGTCCTCCTCTGAGTGCCTGGCTTTCTGAGGGAGCAGGGTGACTATAGCTGTGCCTCCTCCATGTATTACTTTGTATTTAAAATACCACTGCTAGCTTGAGACTGTCAGACTAAGACACTCAGGTAACTGCTAAAATAGCTCCTTCTGTAATATTTTTTACCCACCAAGTGTTATGCCATGTGCAGCCTTTATCAGGAGAGATTTTCTATTACCTGGATTGTTGGTAGATATATTAAATAGAATTGAAGAAAAAGCAATGCTTGCTACTGGTGGCCTTGCTCAATGATATCTTCTCATTAACGACTACATTTTGAGATCTGTCAGTGAAGCAGATTTAATCTCTCTACTGTGTGCCTTGTTAATTCCATATAATACCAGCCAAATACCTTGGAGAAATCACAGTATATTACAGTGTCACAGTTGTCTTTAGCAGCCAGGCGTGTTGTATTAAAAACCAAAACAAAGAACCAGGTTTCCCAATACCTTTGGTGGATTTGGCAGTGTCAGGTTTATGGTTGGATTCAATGATCCTAAAGGTTTTTTCCAACATAAATGATTCTATGACAACAGGTTGGTTTAACAAGCCCCATTTTCCAGAAAAGTGCGTTTATTGCTTGTTCATTATTTTATTAGCATCTAGTTATTTGTTGATGAAATCCCAAATTAACCACTCTGGTATTTTGCAGAGGACCAACATGAGGCTAAGTGAGACCACTTAGCCTGATGCTGATACTTGGCAAAATTAATTGCTGCACTGAAATTCTCCTTTTCACCTTTTCAAAGTATGTAAATGCTTTGGCAGTGCCCTGATCCATCCTCAACTTGAAAAGTTATTAAAGAACAACATTAGTGGCTCAATCAGCTTCCCAGCCAAGTCTCTAATGGCACCTACGTCTGAGGCAGCTGCACTGCCAGATCTGAGAACTTAATTTCTGAGTTCACATCTTTCCTTTCTGCCCACAGTGACCACTTTTGGTCCCTCACAGCAGAATACGGAACCAAACCTCCTTGCACCCTTTCAAATACAGATGAGAAATACACATCCAATTGGTCTGTATTATACTTTGCTAGCTCATCAGTCTCCTCAGCAATGGTTTTGTAACAGATTAAAATTACAAATTTGATCACCAAAGATTTAAAGTGCCTTTGTTTTTCACTCCTATTAGCCCTCAGTACTTCACTGGTTTCCTCAGCCTCCTGTAGCAGCACCCAATTTTTAACCTATTTTTACTGTTAACCTCCCATTTCTCTTATTTCCATATACACTGATTTACTTAGTTTTTGTCACAGACTTTACATCTCCTTTTGGCTGAAATACATCTCCTTGACTGTTTCCCAGCACACTTCAGAATTTTTGAAATTGTGCCGTTTTTTGGGCACAATTGGGATATACCAAACTATTCCTTTTGTTTTTCTTTTGGTGGCTATTCCACTAAAAGTGTAGGTTTCCAGTCCACTATTGCTCTAGACTTCAAGAAAAATGTAATTTAAAAATGTGAAGTTACTTTTTTACTGAGGGATGGCAAATTCTACTTAAGCAAAGCCAGTTTATTATGGTGCCTAAGCACTAGCTAATATTTAGGTCACCTGTTCGCTCTCTTTGGTCCATCACAAGGTCTTGCACTGGATTCCTTTCTGCAGGGTGCAGAGCAAAGCATCCCTTCACATTAGAAGCCCTGGGAAGTTTTCAGGTGAGATGCTCAGCCAACAGTCCCTGCTTGAAATCAGCCATGCAATTTCTCTTGTAGTGTATTTAACAGTTTTGTTACTTTTTACAAAACTGAGATGTTCAAAGAGGAGCTCATTCCTCTCTATGGGAAGATGCAGGAATATATCAAATGTACAAGCCCCTTGTGTTTCATTTTACAGCTTAGAGCTGCACTGTACCCTTTACTTCTGTTTTTCATAAGAAAAATATCATTATAAGCTGCCTGAGCACTGCAGGCTGCTCTGCATCCTGCTAGAGTAAAGGGACTAGGAGGACCTGTCCTTAGAGCAGGAGCACTCAGCCGTGGCCTCTGGGGTGGAGCTGGCTGCTCTGACCCCTTTGCTTACAGCCATATCTGCTTCAGCAGCCAAGAGAGGGTGCCCCTTAAATCAATAAAAGGAAGGGAAAAATAGGTGAAAAGGAGAAAAAAAAAGCAGCAAACAGAGAAAAACCGAGCATGCTTTCTTAAAAAAGGAATTTCCTCATCTGCACCAAAGCGAAAGGTTAAATGCAGCAAGTTAAAACTTGGAGGTGTTTTTCAATAGTAGGATGTGAGCCAGGGACACTCCTGGGGCAAGGAGCAGGGCTGCTGGCTGAACGTCTGGGAGATGTGAGTCTGCTGTGGGCTCAGCTGCTGCCCCATCGCTGCTATTCCTCCCACCCCAGCCAGTGTTTCACCCGGGCCCACGTCTGGCACATCTCCTCCACCCTGTTTTGCTCAGGTCCTCAAGATGTTGCTGCCTCAGACATTGGTAACAAGCCCTCACCCTGTGCCTGAGGCAGCATTCACTAACCAGCCACAGCTTTTCCAGTAAAACCAAGAGCTCAGCCAGTCCCCAGCACTGGGATCTGCTGTGTGAGGGGCTGGCCTCTATACAGCCCCAGACAAGCCTGTCTTTCTCTAGTGACCACGTAAAACTATTTAAAAGGCCTTTAAGTTCTGCCAGTACCTGCGCTGGGTGCCAAGTTTTATTTTTGTCAGCCAATTTGGGAAATTTGTTCAACTTGTGGCCAGGATTGGGGAAGTGAGCCCAAAAAGCAATCAAAAGCACCTAATAAATAATAATAGTATCAGTGTGTGGTGCTTACTCAGTATTCTTTTTCTTTCAAGGATCTTTTGGCTAGTTAACAAAAACATGTTCCACATCATGGTGGTCTCTCCTACAGCAGGTATTTGTCATCCTCCAGTTACACACAGCAAACTGAGGAGAACAGCACTCCTGTAGTCACTGGAGGAGACCAACACGCATCTCTCCGCATGACCCATCGTGCGTGAACGTGAGGAGACACACGAAGTGTCACAGGGTCCTGGACGTACACTTTGGGAAATGCTGTGTCCCTGAGCATGTACAGAAAAGAGATGAGGAAAACCGGCAAATGGTTCACACCTTCCCTTCCCCTTTCCCCTTCACTTGTATTAGCTTATTTATCAGCAGAAAACGTTTAGGCACTGGTAATTCCATTTTAATGGTTTTTCTCACCTGCAGAACTGCCTGGAGTGGTTCATGTTGGGACCTGCTTTAATATTGCCTTTCTCTGGGTCATAGATGGTGGTTGCTCGTGCATAAGCTCCTCCAAGAATAAAGATGAACCCATTGAGAGTGACTGCAGGAGCATATTTGTTATCTGTCAATGGAAAGCAACACTGAGATCAGTTTTAGGCTCAGGTTTGGAGACTGTTTTTTTATTTATACATTCC
>NW_008657493.1:41631-76024 GCF_000695815.1 Acanthisitta chloris | reverse complement strand
AAAGAAAAATGAGGAAACCTTTCCTGGTTTTGCTCTCCTCTCTCCAAGTTCTCAAAGGCACTTTTAAAGTTCATCGTCCCCCAGTACGTGTCTCCTTCTGAGCAGTAAAGCACAATTATCCTCTGCCGAAGCCTAATGGAGTTACCGTGAAAGCTCCACTGTTACGTATGAAATTAAGATGTCAAATTGCTTAAGAATTTTGAATTGCTGCAAATTGTAACTCGGGTGCTTCCCATGCCTGTGCCTCAGCTGAGTACAGAAGAAACCCATAGCACAGAGACCCCCTTAATAATATCCAGTAGTTGATTCTCTTTCATATTCTACTTTTGCTGATGGGAAGGTCACCCACATAATACAGAAGATTTTTCTGAGACCCGATTTCTTTTTCACCTTTATCTGTCTCATAAATTCACCTGCATTTTAATCTTCAGATGTGTGTATCTCCAAGCAGTTCTGTATTTTAACAACAAACTGTGAGGTTGGAGTTGGAAATTAAGCAAGTCTCTTATTCTCAGTCAAGTTCAGATTTTCTGAGGATTCTTTAAAATCCTTGTGTTGGCTGTGGCATTATTAGAAATATTAGTAAAACTACTCATAAATTATTGAATAAAATAATTCTAATCTAATTAGTTGGCTTGCCCGTATGCTGCTAGCATGCCATATGCACATTATTAAATATAAGCCAGTTGGGCTGAAATTTCTCATGATGATGTCTGTCTTGATGCGATACAGTTTTTTTAATCAACATTTCTGTGAAACCAATCAGCAGTGTCTGGGAACAAAAGATGGGAAAATACATTGTTTTGTTTGAGTTAAAATAAGCCTCACAACCAGTTCTCTAAGAAGCAAGGGCCTAAGCCCTTCAGCTCAGCCCTTTGGGGCATGAAGCAGACGTATCCTAGAAGGCCAGCCTGGTTTAGGGACAAATAAAAATTCTGCATATGTAGCTGTAAGTTAAACTCTCTCAAAAAATCTGCATTTTTATATGCTCAGAAAATGTTGATCCTCTTGTAGCTCCAACAGAGAATCAGCCTGGCCACAGTCCTGCAGGCTTCAGCCCCTGCAACCTCCTCCTGAGTGTGTGGAGCTGGGGGCAGCACACTGGAGAGGAGGTGTGATATCATCTTTACTATGCTCTTACATCTCTGAAAACGTCCTCTACATAACATTGAAGGGGTTTATATGTTCTTCCCAAGACTACGACCGTGTCCTTTTATGAACACCGAAAAAGATCAACCCTGGCAGCTTTAGCTTGGGATTTGCTTACCTCTTGCATGATGTGTTGTAACCCTGAGGTTCTTGTAAAGCCACCTTATTCCATTAAATATTTAACAGAGATGCAATTTGACAGGAGTTAAGCAAAAGCTGATGAACATCTTCAGAAGATAGATAATCTCCTTAACTGAGGTTTGAACTGGTTAAACTAGAAGGAAAATAATGGTTTTGTGGTGTCTGCTTCTGTCCCAGGGTGGTCTGTCTCGGTTCATCCCACCCCATGTTGGTGTGTGCCCACAGGGATATATGGAGATGCAGCACCCATCACAAAACCAGACAAAACATGTTCTCAGTTAAAGTTGGGCTCTGATTATGCTGAGTATCTACAGGCATATGTCAAAAAACCATGGCTGTATTAGGAAAATGTCACTGATCCTTGGGAACAGATGGGAAGAAACTAATTCATCCAGAAAATAGAACAAGGAGTATTCAGTTTCTTTGCAGTGCCACTAAGCCACTATAATTCATCAGAAAGACTTATCTGTCCCTAACAACCCCGCTCACATCCCTTCCAAATCAGACTTGCATATGTGACATTTTTTCTACTTAAGACACTCATCTGAAATTTTCCACATTTAATTATCACATCTTCTTGGTTTTTTTTCTGATTAGCACAGTTTTGCAGGAGAACGAAACTCTTACATTAAAAAGAAAAAAGAACTCAGCCCCCAAATCTCACAGGAAAATTATTTGGGGCTCCCTCAAGGCAGAAACGACAGCTTCTCAGGGGACTGAATCACTGACTTCACATTCCTTTTTGTTAAAGAACGAGAGGGAAACCCCTTGGTTATTTTTATAGAGACTTTTTTTTAAATTTTCAAATAGGCAGTCTGATATTCTTTTTCTTCCTTTTTTGAAGAGGGAGTTGTGTTTGGTTCTCATAAAAATTTCAATACACCTCCTATCTGTTGACTTCTTACTGCTTTTGTCTTTAGATACAATTTCATCAATTGGTATCAAGTAAGTCTGAGACAGAGAAGAAGAGAAATCTCTGCTGTTTCTTTCAGGAAGGGAGAAGTGCACAGTGAACTATCTCCTGATCCTGATGAAGATATGGCAGAAGGGCACGAGGGACATCCCTCCAGAGACAGGTAGAGAGGAAACAGTGGGTTTTATTTTTGTTTTGTTACTATGGAGACAGAAATTGTTCATGGGTACAGGGAGTTTGGAAACCTCAAACCATCATTCCTGATACCTAGGTGTGGATGACCACCTTCAATCTTTACCCTTACTTATCTCAAGTGCTACTCATACTCTTGCTATGTTGTTGCCTTTTCCAGGGCTTGGTATCCTTATGCAAATTCTCAGGAGACTCCAATTTCTGTTGCTTTCATGTCCTTAACATGGTCATAGTGCAAGGCAGGTGGCTGGGGAGCCTAATTTTCCAAAAGCATGCTCTGTTTGGGCTTTTTGATCAATGCTACTGAGTGTGAACATGAGCTTCTGCGGGTCAGAGGCTTCTGTGGGATACAGGGGAGCCACTGGTTATTTCACAAGACTCCCAGAGAGAAAGAAGAGAGGGGAGAGGAAGCATGGAAACAGAAGCAGCCTCCTTTCCTCTCCAAGGTTCAAATGCTGGGTCTGTTGGATACAGTAATCCATTTCAGGCTGGAAAATCTTAAATGGGATTTGTCCAGGACAGCAAACACACATGAGATTAAAAGGCAGAATAAATGCAAATGAAATAATAGATAAAAAGTTATCTTGTCTCCAAGTGGATAACATTGGACATCACTCTTCTTTGCTGTTGCTACAGGAAAATACACCTGTATTTCTATTCTGTGACAGGTCATTGCAGGAAGGTGTGTGCACTCCTCGACAATCCTTGAGCTGGAGGTGTACTTCACATGGGGCTGTTAATCTGCCCCTCACTTAGCTAATTAATGCTCCTCACTTAGTAAGGACAACGTGGGTATGTTCCATGGCTCTCGTATCTCTCGGTACATTACATTGTCAAGCAGCACAGTTCTGCTTTCCCTTCCACGACTGCTTAAAGATTTTAGGTTGCCTTCCAGTAATGTGCTCGGTCAGAGACTGAAGTGGCATTACAGTGAATGGCAGCAGCACTTCATATGGAAAAAGGTTATTATAACCAAGCGAGTTAAAGATTTTTATCGTGAGGAAGGAATGAAAACATGCCACCAGTCCAGGCATAACTCCAACCAAATTGTCTCCTGGCCGGCATGGGAAGCTGGGGGGGGCGTGGATGCACTTGATGAAGATTAGAGAAAGGACACTAGGTAATACAAATTAAGCCTGCTTTTAATAGTAAGTGCCTCTTCTCCTCCTTGAATACTATGCAGACAATGGCACAGTCATGGATAGGATAACGTCCCACAGCAGACAGGAGACTGTGGTCTAATCCTTAGCATAGTTCCTGAGGCCCAAGTGCTGACACTGCAGTGAACAGTGGGTCTTGGATGTCAGCCCTTCTGGCTTGGTGCTCTCCTGTGAGCTGATCTCTTCCAGCTACCCAACTGACCATCCAGCCCTGTGGTTTCCTCACGGACCCTCGAGCAAACCCTCCTTGGAGACCCCAGAGTTGAGTGTCCTCACTTGCAAACACTACACTTTGTGTACGTGTGGTGTGGATGGCCTGTGCCAAAGCAGAAGGCTCCACCTGCCACCGTGGGGCAGTTTTAGCATCAAACTTATGGGCACAATGTTGATGAATTGAAAGGAGTTGGACAAAGCACAGCTACAGAGATGAAGCAGAGGTAGGAGTGAAAAGGAGGACATCTGACAAAGGGCAAACACAAAAACACTGATTCTGCTGGCAGATAATGTGTATGGGAACACACTGAGAAGTGGAAAAATCATTCTGAAGGAAGGCTATGGCATATACAGAGGAGAAATGGGTGGGACAAAGGAAAGTAAAATTCAAGCTTACTAGTGGGAAAACACTAACAACTACTCATGGGAAGAAAAATACACTGAAGGATGAGATGAAATGCTCATTGCTGTGGGACTTTCAGGTGAGAGCCAGACAACCCCCCATACAAGTACCAGGGTATTTGCCTTGGGATAGGGCCAAGTCATATATCTGATTTTTCTTGTAAAGTCAAAAAATAAATTTATGGGAATTATTATGCATTTTCACCAAAATAAGCCATGGGACAGTGCAGTAAAAATGTGCAGATGCTGCTAATGCTGTTTGCCAGATATGTCTTGCATTCTTGGCTCTGTGATTGTCCCACTTTGGTTGGACATTTAACTGCAGGAGTAAACAGTACGGTGAAGAACCAGATACTTGGATTAGAAATCAGAAATACTCACAGAACTTAGATCTCTGTTCTGCAGTTCTCACCAGGTTTTAAAATTTAATAGTGGTGATAATTAAACACTGTTTTCCTTACAATCCAGAAACATTAATAAAAACTTGTAATTCCACACTGACTGTTCAGGGTATCAAAAAAGGTGTATTTTAGTGCCCTGGCATGATGGCACAAAGTGAACTAAAAGACAGTGACAAGGTAATTAGGCTTACTTACAATCCCTGACTTCAGCATGTCTATGGCCATCTTGTTAAATAAAACAAACCTCAGGAAGCTGGACATGAAATGCATTTTTAGCACAGCTATATAGGGCAGGCTGGCCAGAAATGGAAAGGCAGGGGCTGCAAGTACGTAGCCTGGGTTCATTTACTCTTGTAGGACTTTGTTTTTTACAGCTAAAAACACAGAAAGGGATCTGCAAGGTGGTTTACCAAAAACACACAATGTGAAAGCCTTACAAGGCTTCATTATCCCAGTAACACCAAGCTGTGGGCTGCACTGCTGCAGGAACATCTACCAGTTCCACAGGTGGGGAGGATTGGTGCAGGGCAAAGGATGCAGCACTGAGAAATACCTTCTCCTCTCCAAATATGGATGTGTGTAATCAACACCTGCCCGAAGGCTAACACAGCATCCATGTGCAGCATGTTGGCAAGCCTAGTGTCATGTCTGCTGCACGCAGGCATCCACGTCCCAACACCTCCTGGCAGGGGAAGGCTAAAGAATAAATGAAAACTGGGAGTGAATTCACTGTATATTCCTGGAAATTAAGGCCAAAGGCAGCAAGGGCTGAGCTGCATGGACTTGCTATCAGTCCTCAGTCTGTATCTCCTCTGCACGGGCAGGATGTCAGTACCCAGCCTGCTTCTCCTCCATTCAGACTAGACAAAACGGGACCCTCTCCCTTGCCACGATTGATACCAGTGTTGCCTTGGGTTAGGCTGGCATAAGATGCTTTGAAAGAGATGGACCTTTGGGTTGAAATGTTTGCCATCCTGGTTCAACTCACTATCAGAACATATCACAGTGAACTGAGACAGGTACTACTGCTCTAACAATCTCCAGTGACCTTGGCTGCTTTCAATACCTACATCTACTGTTGCATATCTGAGCATGCTTGAGGCATTTTTAAATAAACTGTTGTCCTATTTGAGGTCAAACAGGTTTCACTGATCTCTGGGGTGACCTTATAACAATTCACCATCAGACATCTCCATTGCCTTAGCTCAGAGGAACACCTTAAGAATTCACAAATCAACTGAAAAAGGCTCTGAGGCTGTCAGGGGCACCCTGGCAGTGATCATAGCAGGACTCATCCCAGCTCCATTTTACAAAAAGCACTGCAAGGCTCCATCTACCTCCTCTTTGTTTTAGACTGTGTTGTATTTGATGTTGTATCCAGTTCTTGGAGGATACTTTACAAATACAGGTGATGCTATGGTTTTTGTAGAGCTGGAGAAATTAAAATAGATTTCCAACATTCCCACTGCCTTTTAGTGAAGATCAGAGATCATATCAGTTCAGTTTCCCAGACATTCTCCATGGGGGTATCATTTTTCAGACTGTGTTATTTTACTTTATTTGCAAGTAAATTGACATTACACATTACTCAGCAAAGAACTCCACATGTTATAGTGCATTTCATGTCCTCAACCTAACTAATTAACTTTACTTACACCAAGAAAACATAAATACCATTTTTAACTTCACCTGTGTCTTTCATGTATTTTAGCTAGGAAATAATAGGACACATCCATTAGAACCATGGGTGACAAACCAAACTCTGGATGGTTTCGGTGATTTTTTCCCAAGCACGCATGGTGTCGATGCTTGCTAGACAGTATAACGAGCTCAGGGAATGATTTCTTAGCTCCTGTGGCACTTGTACTATTATGGTAAGGAATAGGAACACATCTTTGCATAATGCATTCATTTTTGCAATATGCTGTGAGTCCAGGAAAACCTCATACTGTCAGTCAGTGGATTAAATGAACAGCAGCAGCGGTAGCCACGTGATGGAAAAAGCCAGGCAATAGGGTTGTTTGTGCTGCTGTATTACATAAACATGACTTTCGCCAGCTAACGCTCTCCTGCTGGGTGCTTCATGCTGCATCATATGCATGTCATGTTATGTTAGGCTGCACACCAACAGCAGGGAAGGGAGCTGGAAAGCAGACACACTGTCTGTGCAGGGGAGGCTAAAGCCATGGTGTACCAGCTTCTCATGACCTACTAGGGAACCCCAAGAAAAGAGTCATAATCATTGTAACAAGCTACAACAAAAAGAGCAGCTTATTCTCATTTTTGGAACATGCTTAGGCCTTACTTGAATACCTAATGACTGTGCTCCTACAATTTCTTACTTGCTATTCCTATTGCTTTATGGCTTAATAATGAGAAAACGATTTTTTACAAAAGAAGCACCTCATGTCACAGTTTCAATGGGACTAAGAGGTTTAGAATGGTGAAACGCTGGAACGGGTTGCCCAGAGAGGCAGAAGATGCTCCATCCCTGGAAACATTCATGGTCAGGTTGGACAGAGTGCTGAGCAACCTGATCTGGTGGAAGATGTGCCTGCTTATTGCAGGGGGCTTGGATTAGATGACCTTTAAAGATCTCAAACCATTCTATGATTCTATGACCTAGGATGTGAGAGCCAACCACTCCACAGCAGCTTCTCTGCAATGCACTGTTTCTTTGGCCACTGAGTGCAGCCAGCCCGAAGGCTGCCCATGGCTCAGTACAGAACAGGCAGCCCAGGTCAGCTGTTATCCTGCAGTAATGTCCTCGTGAGGCTGAATGCTAAACCCCATTTCCAAAACCAGCCTAAACACTCAGGGTGCAAATGGCCACAGGAAGCAAATAACTTGCAAACTTCTGAGTGCTGTCCTAATTTTGAAAGGAAGTTGTCACCTCTGACATTGGAAAATTTAGCTTCTTGTCTTGCTCTTTACTCAGTAAAATGTTTGGTGTGCTCAAGGACATCATAAACTAATAAACACAGTTTTAATAAAGTATGTCTTGAAGATTGTCTTGAAGCATGTATGCCTGTGGACGCCACTGATAAATCCCAATTCAGAATGACCATCACTTCCCACAGGACAGGCAGGATTTTAACAAATCCATGAGTGATAAACCAATACCTGATCAGTGTTGTGGAACAGCATGGAGCAACACATGATGCCAGCATGAAGTTTCACTGCACTTTGAGATTTTTTTGGACCTAAAAATTGCTAATTGTTCATACCTAAAAACTGATTTCCTTTCTCCTCTGCTTCAAACTCATCACTTCTAGCTGGTAATGAGCTGTATTAATGAGTGACAATCGCTGTCAGTAAAGATCAGGATAATTGCCTCTTTGGTATAATATCCATGCATCCCTGCCAATATGTTATAAACATATCTCCCCCACCCCTCCAACTCACTTGCTTTCTGCAAAGGCATTAAAACACCTGCAGCACAGAGATTCCCGCTGTAATAGAGGTTTACTCTGACACCACACATCCCTTACCAATCATCGGAGACTCTATAAAACTCCATGAATTAGTCTGAGGGATGTAGGACTGCAAGACCCCTGCGGCTCGGCCAGCTTCGTTCACCCCACCGAAGACGTAGATCTTGCCCCCACAGACGGTCGCGGCGGCCGAATGGACAGCCTTGGGCAGAGGAGCGATGGTCTCCCACTGGTTGGTTATGGTATCGTACCTAGGGCAACAGCAATCTGAGTGAGCTGAGGTGACGCAGCACTGGGCAGGACAGACAGGCAGAGAAACAAGCTGGGATATAGAAAGGCATCTTGACAAGCAGAAGAAAAGCAGAGGTGGAAATGTATTTTTTAACATCCTACAAATTCAGCCACTTGGTAAACAGTGTAATTAATGCTTTTTCTAAGCTTTTGAAACATTGATAGAGGCCCAGAGAAAGCTGGTTCTGTTTTCTGTATATGCTTCTCCAATCTCATTATAGTCCAAAATACAGAAACTCGGGACATCTTTGTTGAGATGTCTTCCACTGATTAATTTCTTTTAATGAGTATGCAATAAGACTATTCTTGCAAACCAGTGCAGCAATATCCAATAGTGACTTCAGGCAGGCAACTGTAAATATACTTCGGTTGTTCAGTTTGTGGAACACATCTCACCTGCAACATAATGCAACACGATAGCTCTTTCTACTCTAGTTAACTGACCAGCAATGCGTTTTTTGTGCCAGAATAAGATAATTCCTTTTAATTTTCATTGTGCAGACCAAGCTACTATGCTTCATTGCAGGATGCTGTGAACATTAATGCTGGAATAAGATTTCACCATTGCATTCACATTTGACATGAAGCAAACAGAAAAGAATATGCATGAAAGTGCTAAATTAGTTTTAAGGTCATCAGTATCTGATTTAATTAAGCCATTGACCATAAGGGATGTGCAGTTAACAATCCATGGATGAAGATTCATTTTCGACACTATCACAAGTACAGGCGTCCTTTTTTTTTAAAGATAATGTGGCAGGGATCCAAATAGCTGCTCTGAAATGAGTCTTGGAGACAGTGGAGAATAATGTGATTTTTAGCTTTCTATATTTCCATGTAATGACACATGCAGTCAAATAGGAGTTTCCTGCACAGTGATTTTTCAGAGCTGTTGACTGCCAGGACAGGAGCCCTCATCACCCATTCAGGGCTTTCGCTCTTAATAGCAATGATAGGCAATATGCAAACACAAAATGAATCCATGGCCATGAACCCATCTGCAAAAAATGATTTAGCAACTCCCTCTGTAATATGTCCCTCAAATTCTCACTGCCCAAACCTGGAGAAAATAGAAGGGAAGAATGATTCAAATGGTGGAAACAGCAGAAAATAATGTGCTTAATGAAAATGCACTAATGAGTTTCCAAGTAATATAACTGAAAGTAATTAACACACTCATAAAACTGAAGCAAAAGCAAGAGGGAGGCAAACTTTAACTAAAAAAAAAATTAGGAAAGTCCCTTATAATGAGCATGGAGAACTGCCTTGTACAATGCTCTAAATTAGTTACAGAGAAATTAAATTCATCTACAACAAGTGATCAAAGGGGAGAAATATAACAAGATTAAACAACATTGTGCTGGGAGCATTCAAGGCAACACACCTTTCCTGGGCTGATTCTTAATGTCTGGTACCAAATCTGAGCCTGCAGATGCGTTTTGACTGCACAAGCAGCTCCACCAGGTAAGGCACTGTATGCTGCATCTCCTGCATTTGCCCACAGCACTCAGAGCAGCACTCACCTCCACCCAAGCAGATATGCAAAAATATCACATAATATAAACAGTTTTATGCACTGTTTTTGGGATACACTTTGCTAATTCATCTACTGCAGTAATTGGTACTTTAATTCTTGATGTCTTATTAAAAGCTGGTTAAGAAATTGGTTATAATTGGTTAGAAAATGGTAAAAAAACCAGAGCTGAGAACTGACCTCATGTGCCTTCTTTCGTTCCTTCTCTAAGATAAATATTCTACCTGTCACTTGATACGTATTTTCTCACACCATCCACTCTGACTTAGCACCAGGAGCATTTGTGGCCAGCCAAAGTGGTCTCAGATGGGGCAGTGAGCAGCCAACTGCCTTTTCTGTTGCTAGCAGACATACCTGGCAGACCTCAGTTCCCATGATGACTACGTTCTCGCCAACAACTTTCTGATTGTTCTAATATGCTTTAGGGAAGAAGGGGTTATATCCTTCACATATGCTGGAGGCTGAGTGTGGTTGTGGATCACATCCATAGGAATACTGGAGAAAGTCTCAAATTACACAAACAACCATCTTTTTTTCCTGGATAAATTTCCCTATTGCGACCTGAGGTCCCCCAGATCTCATCTTCACCCACTTCCACTGATCTCCATTTATGCTCTACACTGACAGAACTGATCTTTCTTTCTCCTACTGTCCCTCATCTGCCACTGGGAAACCAAAAATGACCAGTCTCACTTCATCTGCTGAAAGCCAGGGTTTCAAATCTATTGGATATAGGTGCATGTGGGGCAGCTTAAAAAAACCCACTTGTCTTTAGGGTCATTTGATTAAAAAAAAATCAGTGAACTGTAAAGCAGGTGGAAACAAATCCTTGTTCACATAACATGGGCATCTAATGTGGGTTTTACTTGGGCTGCTCAGTGAAGCAACTCTCTTAAGTGCATGCCTACCTTACCCCTGAGGCTGAAGAAGCTGATGCCTTCAAGGCTTCCTGCTAGGTGTCCATCAAGTTCCTCCATCCCTTGGGAATTTATTCCTCTGGTTCATTCCCTCCTTGCAAAACTGTAGACCTGATTTCTAGTCTCTGCTTTGCTTCAGCTTCCACCCATCAGGAAGTATGTTTTGGGTTTTTTTACCCTGTTGGTTTATAAAGCTGTCTGCTATCAAATCCCTCTCACATATGGACGTGCAGAAAATAATAAAGCCTTCTATGGAACAAACTAAGCAATCTAAGCTCCTTAAGTCTCTGCAAGGCAGGTTTCCATCGTTTTGGTCTATCTCAAATCAACTCTTAATGTGTTCACACAGGGATTTGCACCAGATTAACTAAATTGGTTTAGAAATGAATGAAGGTGAACCTTTGTAACCTTCCAGGACAGAAAATACTGACACCTGCTTTACCCCTCTGCCCTAAGGCCTTTCCATTATCTCTGGTGCTGCCATCACACCATGGCCACTGGTGCACATGGGGCTCCTCAGCTGCCTGTCACACTGGCCTTGCTCAGGGCCCAGCAGGGAGGGAACTGATTTAAGGAATAATCACTTTGATCTCTTTCCATTAGTCAAGCTTTGCATTTGAATCCCCTGTTTGAAGCTGTAGATGGAGACATAATGGGAGCTGGCTTCAAGCCAAGCAAAGGTTTTTCTTCCCTCTCCTCCACTGCTCCCTTCAGTCCCAGTGTGTCCATGCTTGTCCTTGGCTGTGGGCCCACCAAGCCCATCCAATTTGCTGTACTTGAAACTTCAAGGACATCTCCTTTCACATGACTGACTCCTGGCTAGCAGTCCTTGCATGCTACAGACTCACATGTGGTTTTACACACGTGCCCTCACACACCTTTCTCTGCCCCCAGCGCAGTCCCTGCAAGCTGCCAGTCCATGGCCCTGCTGTGCTCAGGACATCAGGCTTTCCATGCATGTAGGATGTGTGTGTCCCCACCAGCCACTTCTCTTGCACTGTGCACAGTGATCTCACCCTTGTGCTGTCACTAACTTCTGGCTTATGCATTATTTACATATATATATATAATATACATGTATATACATATTATATGTGCATACAAACAATGTATATATGTATGTGTATGTATAATTCATATGACACGGTAAACAATCTGAACCCAAAAGAAAATACAGCTCAGGCTTGAAGAGAGCAGACATGGAGACAATCTTGCTGGTTTCCACAACACTCCACTCTTAGGATTTCATCCATGGGTCTGATCTTCCCCTTCCTTCCTTCATTTCATTCAATGCCTCCTTCCTTGCTCCATCCCTACCACCTCAGTATTAACAGCAAGAAAACCCTTCATTTCAAGCTGTGCCATTCGCTTCACTGCCTTCTTAACTTTTGATCTCTTCAGTACCTGAAAACAGTAATTTTTTTTCTCCTCAGTCTCCTAATTTCTCTTCTTCTATCTTTAATAGCCATATGAGTATCTTCATTTATTCACATTTTAAAATCCTTACCTTGCAATCCTTATAGTCACTTAAAGACCGACCATTTCCATCAGTCCATAAGAAGCCCTTCAGTTTCTTAAGCATTATTTTATTACATTTGCAGGAAAGCTGCTATAGCTGTACAGTGTCATATTAAACAGCTCTTCAGATGACTCACATGTTTAAAATAAAAACAATGGATTACTAATTTTTGCCTTTTTTCTTTTCTTCTGACTGTTTTGAGGGGCTTAATAAACTATCCTTGGACAAGGCAATGCATTTAATTGTCTTAAGGAATCATAGAATCATAGGATTGTTTAGGTTAGAAAAGACCTATAAAATCATCTAGTCCAACCACTAGCCCAGCACTGCCAAGGCCACCACTAAACCACATCCCTAAGCACCACATCCACATGCCTTCTAAATACCTCCAGGGGTGGTGACTCCATCACTTCTCTGGGCAGTCTGTTACAATACTTGGCAATCCTTTCAGTGAAGAAATTTTTCTAATTGTCATAATATATTTTTGAGGAGGAGGAGTTACATCCTTCATATATGCTGGGGCTGGGTGCAGTTGAGGACCACGTCTATAGGAATACTGGAGAAAGGTTCAAATTACAAAAACAATTCCCCCTTTTCTGGATGAATTTCCCTATTGGGACCTCAGATTCCACAGACCACATTCTTCACCCACTTTCACTGGTCTCTGTCAGAACTGATCTTTCTTTCTCCTACCCTCTGTCACCTGAACCGGGAAACCAAAGACACCCCCAGGTCCTTTCCTCTGGGCAGCTTTCAAGTCACTCATCCCCAAACCTCTAGGGCTGCAGGGGGTTGTTGTGACCAAAGTGCAGGACCTGGCACTTCACCTTGTTGTTGCTGTTGTATGTGAAGTTGCTGAGGGTGCACTCAGCCCCCTCATCCAGATCACTGATAAAGATGCTGAACAAGACTGGCCTGAATACTGAGCCCTGGGAACCCCATGGGTTTCCAGCTGCCAGCTGGAAGTGACTCCTGGGCCCAACCATGCAGCTAGTTTTTTAGACACTGAAGAGTGCACCTGTCCAAGCCATGAGCAACCAGTTTCTCCAGGAGAATGCTGTGGGAAATGGCATCAAAGGCTTCACTAAGGTCCAGGCAGACATCAACAGCCTTTCCCTCACCCACTAAATGGGTCACCTTGTTATAGAAGGAGATCAAGCTGGTCCAACAGGACCTGCCTTTCCTAAACCCATGCTGGCTGGTCCTGATCTGCTGATTGTACCATATGTGCTCTGTGACAGGACTCAAGATGATATGCTCCCTCACCTTCCCTGGCACTGAGGTCACGTTGACAGGCCTCTAGCAACAGCCTTTCCCTCACCCACTAAATGGGTCACCTTGTTATAGAAGGAGATCAAGCTGGTCCAACAGGACCTGCCTTTCCTAAACCCATGCTGGCTGGTCCTGATCTGCTGATTGTACCATATGTGCTCTGTGACAGGACTCAAGATGATATGCTCCCTCACCTTCCCTGGCACTGAGGTCACGTTGACAGGCCTCTAGCTCATCTTCCTTCAAAGTGCAGGACCTGGCACTTCACCTTGTTGTTGCTGTTGTATGTGAAGTTGCTGAGGGTGCACTCAGCCCCCTCATCCAGATCACTGATAAAGATGCTGAACAAGACTGGCCTGAATACTGAGCCCTGGGAACCCCATGGGTTTCCAGCTGCCAGCTGGAAGTGACTCCTGGGCCCAACCATGCAGCTAGTTTTTTAGACACTGAAGAGTGCACCTGTCCAAGCCATGAGCAACCAGTTTCTCCAGGAGAATGCTGTGGGAAATGGCATCAAAGGCTTCACTAAGGTCCAGGCAGACATCAACAGCCTTTCCCTCACCCACTAAATGGGTCACCTTGTTATAGAAGGAGATCAAGCTGGTCCAACAGGACCTGCCTTTCCTAAACCCATGCTGGCTGGTCCTGATCTGCTGATTGTACCATATGTGCTCTGTGACAGGACTCAAGATGATATGCTCCCTCACCTTCCCTGGCACTGAGGTCACGTTGACAGGCCTCTAGCTCCCTGGATCTTCCTTCCAGCCCTTCTTATATATCAGTGTCACACTGCTAATAGCCAGTCACCTGGGCCTTTCCCCTGATTCTTAGCCATAAACACCCAACCCTGTCATTAGCATCATCAAACTCCAGACAATCAAAACACTTCCTAACATACAGGACTACCCCACTATTCCTTCTGAAGAGTTTAGAGCCATCCACTGCAGCACTCCAGCTGTGCCAGTCATCCCACCATGTCACCATGATGGCAGCTGTGTCATAGTTTTCTTGCTGCACAATGGCTTTCAGCTCCTCTTGTCTGTTGCCCATGCTGCATGCATGGGTACACTTCAGATGCATTTCAGTTGGACAATTGATCCTGCTGCCTTTTTCTGGGGAGAAGCCCTAATTCCTACGTGACCATGTAAAACAGTAGGTTCTGAAACAGTTTCTCAAGCATATAAAGCTTATTCTTTACACTGAATTTTTTAGACTGTCTTCGAAGTATGCACTGCCAACAAAAGTAATCTCCCAATTTTAGACAACCCTATTGCAAAAGTGCTGTCAGGTCAAGGGGATTCATCTTCTTCTGTCCTTCAAACAGATAATAACCACAAAGCACCCACATTTCCACACTTTTAGTCACATACATTGTCTTGTCAGCGTACGCAGGCTTCTCAGCTCTCAAATTGCATATATTACAGGGCCCATCCATTATCTAAAGACCTAGTTCGTGGATCCACTTCATTTCGCCAGCTCCCAACTCATATCTCAGAAGAAGACAGAAAGTGTAATATCCTCTCGCCTAACACCTAATGACTTGCTCCCTGTCACATGGAACCTTGCCAGAGGGGCTTGATGGAGAACTGCAGCCACACGGTTATTTCCCTAAACACTCATTCTAAAAACATAACTTTCCCTGAACATATACCCATGTACAGCCACAAAAATGGACTTATAACTCAGCCCCTCTGGCACATGCATATTGTTTTAAGATGAGTAACAAATGACTTCTATTCATCTATTTGTGATTGATAGTTCCATGATATTATCCATCAAGATGGAATTTTTGCTGCCTCCTTACAGACAAATGGCAGATAAAGGGTAGAGAATCTCAATACTGTTGAATTTGATGGGAAAACATCCACTGATTTTGATGGCACCAGAATTTGTGTGAGACTGTGCCCTTCAGCATCAATGACACAACCAAAAGCATGAAGAAAGGAGCACAGGAGCTGATGCCATAAATCATTAGGATTCTGGTGGTCCCTACTTGCTTTAATGTTTTGTAATGGTGAGGCAGATGTATGAGGTGCAGTCAGGTGGCAGCATGTATAGCTAAGGTGGTCTGACATTTGTTTTTAAAACATAGTGCTGTAAAGATGTATTTGTAAGATTGTAACCATTTAGGAACAAATATTATAATAATTCCATGAAAAACAGATTGAAGACAGAGAAAGCATTTTCTCCCAGTTTGCTTCTTGTTCTCTAAGACCCACAGTGGTGAGACACCCTATCTACTTCATGCTCTGGGGCTACTAACTGGTGAGGTCAGAGTAGGTCACTTTGAACCAGAGACATGCCCTTCACCATGCCAGTGAATACACGTCAAAACCTGGCCAAAGCTGGGCATGGTCACGCTTGGGATAACTGAGCAAGCAGAAAGCAAAATGTGGTTGGGAAAGATAAGCTGCATGTGCACCAGGGGAGGTGGTAGGTGGGTCCAGCGAGGGAGGTGTTCAGTGCCTTGCCCTTCACACTGGTGGCACAGCCCAGGACTGCATTGTATGTCAGGCCTGGATAAGCCCCTGTACCTCCATCTGACTGGATAACAGGGCTATAATCTCATATGCCTCCTATGAGGTGAAAAACCAACCAATGCCTAAGACTGCGTGACTCTCTAATCCAGCACTGAGAGGAACAATGCTAACTTCAGAGGTAAATGTAATTTTTGGCATCACCTGACATGGAGGATACGATCATATCACCTTATTATTTTTACACAGTGCTTTTGTAAGACTTAATAGAATGACAGAGAGGTTTCTCCCCTACTAAGGGATGATATTACAGTGTCCCATCAAAAGGAATATTTGAAGAAGAATGTGCAACCCACACAGAAATATAGTGGGAGAAGATTTTGGTTTCTTGTAGCTCTTGAGGAGGGTGGGGAGAAAGGCAGAGTCAAGAAGTGGGCATTCATTGTACATAAGACATCAGACCACTTGGCAATTAAAGTGATTTCGGTTTACATTTTAATGTGGTTTTTTTTCAAAGTTGCAACCCAAATTCAGAAAGGCTCATTGCTTCCGAAAATGGCTACAGTGATTTAAATTCCTGAATGCTGCCTTGTCCAAATGGGAAATGCTTTTGTGTGAAAAGACTTGACTTTGCTTAGCACAGCTAGGCGGGTCAGCTTCTCCTCACCTGCATCTCTAACAGCAGACCCTGAAATACCTTTTCCAAAACACACAGCTTCATGCCATCCTTCATTCCTGTCACCCCCTACTGTCATTTCAATACAAAGAATAAAAAAAAGAAACATCCCCAAACCTCTCTTATTTCCCAGCATAACTCAAAGGAGGCCATGTAGCACTTTTTCCACGGCTCCGTCTCACAAGTCACTCTATAGACAATAGCAGATTAATTATAACCACGGGTTTAGCAAATCCCCATGACAAGACATCCTCATTGTGGCTGAGACAGCGTGCGCCGAAATGATAGGGAGGAAATCTGCTCCTTTCCCACATACAGGTCTCTTGGTGGGCTCGTTACAATGGAAAACCAGCACAGCTGCTCTCACTCAGCCAACCAGAGGATGCTGAGGGCCTGAGCATGACTTTGCAGGCTGCAGTGTTGTCTGTAGCAAGGGCTTGGATGACTGAGAAGGAAGGAGTGGGGAGGACTTTACTTGATTTGGGGTTCATTCAACTGACCAACATTTTGGATGCTTTGTTAAAGAGAGACCATGAGAATCAGAGCAGAGACAGAAATCAGGCCCTGGGAAAAATGAAAAGGGATAATTTAATCAATTATCAAGACACCTATTCTCAACAGCATTATTTTGATGATCATTTTTATCAAGAGATGGAATGAAACACTGCATCTCTTTCCTGGGCGCTCTCCTTCATGTGTTCAGAAAAACATTTCTGCTAGTTAAAAATTTATTGACTTAAATTATGGGACAAATACCTTCAGATATCAGAAACAAGTCTGCATCAAAGGGTGAGATTTGCTTCAAAGCATGTCCTGAGGGCAGTGCCCACCATAAGCTCAGGGTTAAGAAGGGAAGCAACATTGACATGTTGCATTCACTGCTATGATTTATCAGTCATTCTTTGCTGTCTGCATTTCCCTGAGAGAATCATCACCAGCATTGTTTTTTAAGTCCATGCCTGGCTGGGAGGGAAGGTCACCTGCAGACCTTGTCCCACAGCACATGTTCTTTCCAGGGGCTATTTTGTCACATCCTCATCCCCTGGGCAAAATAGTGCCAAATTTGTGAAGACAGAGGAACACAAAACCAGGGCTGTATGGGAGTGGTGATCACTCAGCAACCTGCACATGCACACAGACAGTTGGTCTGTCCCATGCACTGAACTAGGCAGAAAATCTTCATGGAAAAAAAAGTCATCACACAATTGAAGATTGTACCAAAAAAAGGAAAATTAATTTTGGCATTTCCTAATTTCCTGTATGTTTGAAAGATGAAGTACAGGTTTTGGTATTCAGTATTTACAGTATTGACTTAAAATAAGAAACAGACACTCACTGAATAAATGGAATGTATATGTTTCAGATTCAAAGCGTCTTTAATCCTAACTTTCTGAAAAAGACAGAAACATCCCTTATATTTTTGGCTGCCACATTTCCTAAGGAAAAACATTTCACAAAAATGTGTCACAATGCATTAAGTGTTTGGGAAGGCTAGGACTGTATCGATCGTCTTGGACTGGAATATTCTTCTACACTTCATTTCAAAGAAAATTCTACTTTTATAATGAAAACATTGATATACATATAAAATCTATGGCTTAACTGAATGTTATGGTTGACATGAAACTAGTTGGGTTTGGAACTGTGAAATGTTTCCATTGTGCTTATGTTCCTTCTTCTTGTTCTAAGTTCCATGTGAAAAACCAAAAAATTTTACATCTGGAGTCTTCTTGAAAAGAAAAAATTCCATTCTCTCCCATCTCTGTTCAGCTAGAGATTCAAGACTGTTTCCATTTATTGGTTGTTTTACTCTGAACTTGGCCAGTCCCAACCCCAGGCCAAGACCACCAAAGGGAGGATGTTCCAGCCAGGTGAAGGCTGAGGTGCTTCCCCAGGAAAACACATACAAGAAAATTACTTTGCTATTGCTTTTTGAAGTTTAAAATAATAATAAAATAAAAGGTATTATTGTGGTCTGCAAAGGCTTTCATCAGTACTAAATTCAAAGGAAGTTTATTAGTTCATTGTATAACCTGGAAAAGTGTCCAAAGAAGCTTAATTTCCTCTCTTCACTCCCCTGAGCAAGCTGACAAACTGGCAACTTTCGTCTTTGGTTTTCAAACAATGCTTTCCACTGAAGCTTTTAAAAGAAACCTAACCCTGCCTAGTTTCCTCCTTTCTGAGCTGTTATAATAGTTTATTTTAACACATGCAGTCCATTTGATGTGGCCTTTAAAGGAAAACAGTCCTTTAGCATAGCATGAAGAAAAAGCTCCAGCAAACATAGGGTTTTTTTAGTTCAGAGGTTTTTTTTTTTTACCTTTCCACATGGTCAACGTTGCCTGCCACACCGACCCCTCCAATGGTATAAATCTTTCCATCGTACACCAGACTGTTATGTCGACACCTTGGGACTGTCATGCGGGACACGAGGTTCCAGTTATCGAGCAAGGACATGTAACACCAGACATCAGCCAGTGTGACACCCGACTCCATTCCACCTGGCACCGACGGGCGGGCGAGGGAGAGAAAAGGGGAGAATTATGTGAGATCCTGGAAGGGCAGCAGCTTTGCACAAAGCAATCAAAGCCAGTTACAAAGTAAAAACTCTTCAAATGACATTTGACTAATTAAAATAAATCACCCTCAATACTGAGCATCTGTTCTGATGATGCATATCTGTGTCATTTATTCATGTGCCCCAAAGGCTGTTTTTTTTTTCTTTTTTAATAAGATGACATGTAGAAATCAAGATGTCAGACAACGAGGGACATGTACATAAGGGGATAGACCCTTCTCAGTGTTCATAAATAACTTCCAGTCTATTAAATTACTGCAACACTTGCAAGAAGGTGTCAGGAGGCTCAGTCTATCTTGGCTTGTGAGACGTAGGCCAGTCTGAAATCTAAAATGCTTAATACAGTGATGGATTGAAGCAGCACATATCTGGGCAGAATAAAGTCAGAACTTGCACTGTAGGCTTAATTTCTAATTTTCAGGGACAAATTTCTTATTTATTTTCATTTGCTGATAAAAGCACCAGCTGTACCACTCCTGTAAAACAGTTCAAGATGCTCTTGTGAAATATTTATACAGGTCACTTTTTAACTTCTGACTGAAGATTCCAAGATAGCCACTTAGTGGGTGTCTTACTATCCAGTTTTGAAGCACAAAGAGGTGAAATGATTTATTTGAAACCACACTAAGAGTCAGTGGTTGAGTCAGGAAAATGAACTAGACTCAGTTCCATGGTTTGATGAGAAAATCAGGCTTCCTTCTCGGCATTTTGCTCTCCAAACCTACACTATGCAGTGTGGGGTGCAGTACTTGGAGCTTGCAAAGTCCACTCCTACTTCTGTTTGTTCCCCTTTCCTTTTCACTGTGTCTTCTAAACTTGAGCAAAGCAAAAAATCAATCGACACTCAGCTACATTTCTAGCCATGTGGGATTTTTATCTGTCCTTACTGCAGCCATCAAATACCATCCGGTCACTCAGCCAGGTTCAAGGGGAAGAGCTGAAATAAACTTTGAAGTTAGGATTCCAAGCTTTTGTTAGCAGGTATGGCACAGCCTAAAATGGCTGTACATATTGGAAAGTACCTCAGCTGAGAATAACTAGAAGTCAACATCTCACAAAAGCTTCCATAAAAGACCGTCTCCCCAGCTGCTCTCAAGTATGGGGAAAAAATGATCAAGAAATAATTTCCAGTAAATTCTTAGGGTCTCTATGCAGTACTAATGGAATTTAACACCACAGGCAGCAATTTACGCCAAAAGATGCAGTGAGGGAACTCGGCAAGGGAAAGGCAACAGCTGTAACCCCTTACTGGTACAGATGCCAGGTGCATCTGTGCTCCCAACTGCATCCTCGGATCACACACATCCGCACCTCCCTGCCCAACCTCCTCTTTTTATCATCCAACCTCCACTCAGCTGCCATCACAGCATCCTTGCATTGTCTGGTGGGAATTGCTTTTCCCCCTCCAGCCAAGCAGAGGTACCAACAGACTGCATAAAAACAGACACTGTGATGCTTCAGGCATGGTGTCGACAGATACTCTGGGAGTTAAAGCCTTTTAAAGAATGTGGTCTCAGTTTCATCAAAACTAAGACGATTATAGGCCTAGTGACTACTGTCAAAAGAGAGGTTTCAGCAAGTACAAAACATGAATGCTCCTGTAAGCAAATACTTTAAGTGTAGGTCACATATTCAGCAGTTCAGCCTGTCTGTCTCAAATTCCATAACCCAGCATTTAGACTCAACTACAGCCAGTATTTTAAATTGTGTTTCTATAGCAGTGAAACCTCTTTGCATGCTTGATGGTTGTCAGACCTATTTTCCTCACGTTGCAACTGCACAATATTGCTGTTGACTGCTTTGAGAGAACATTAACACTGCAGTGAAATGGAGAATGATAAAAGCAGGGAAATCCCTCTCTCCCACCTGCCTCCCACTTGTCTTTTTTTTTTGCTGCTTTTTTTCCCCAGAAGCGGCTGGGTATAACTCCAGTATGTCCTGCTTTGTCTGGGCTGCCTGTGTGGTAACTTTTCTCCCAGTCCAATAAATCTCGGGGATGAATTGATTGCAACCAACCCTGTAGAGGAGGACTGGGAGATACTGGTGGACAAAAAATTGGAAAATGATCTGGCAACATACACTTGTAGCCCAGAAAGCCAACCATATCCTGGGCTGCAACAAAAGCAGCATGGCCAGTAGGCTGAGGGAGGGGATTCTCCCCCTCTGCTCTGCTGAGACCCCACCTTGAGTACAGTGTTCAGCTCTGGGGTCCCCAGCACAAGAAGGACATGGATCTGTTGGAGTGAGTCCAGAGATGAGGCATGAAAACTGTCAGAGGGCTGGAGCACCTCTCCTATGAAGACAGGCTGAGAGAGTTGGGCTTGCTCAGCCTGGAGAAGAGAAGGCTCTGGGGACACCTTATTGTGGCCTTTCAATACTTAAAGGGGGCTTCTAAGAAAGATGGAAAGAGTTAGGTTTGATCATGGCCTGTAGTGACAGGACCAGAGGTAGGAGTTCTAAACTGAAAGAGAATAGATTTAGATAGGGCATAAGGAAGAAATTTCTTATAATGAGGGTGATGAGACACTGGCACAAGTTGCCCAGAGAAGCTGTGGTTATCACATCCCTGGAAGTGTCCAAGCCCAGGTTGGATGGGGCTTTGAGCAACTTGATCTACTGAAAGATGTCCCTGCTCATGGTAGGGGGCTTGGAACTAGATATTTTTAAAGGTCTCTTCCAACCCAAACCTGCCTGTGATTCTATGTTTCTAAGAAATCTGCTGCTTACCTGAGAGATAGATGTTGTCCCCAGCACTGACCACGCTGAAAAACTCTCGATCATAAAAGGGCAGGCTGGCCAATGGGTACCACTTGTTGTTTTGAGGATTTAAGCAAGTGACTGCTGTTAATGCACGTTGATTCATGCCAATCATCTGGCGACCCCCAACTAAGACTATTACCTCAGCTACACCTAGGATTCAAGTAAGAAAAATTGTGTTATAAATAGTGGCATCTCTCAAACAGGCAGGAGCCTATCAAAAAATACTCATCAGTCAGGATAATTTTAATGTGTCATAGATAAATCTGTTTTAGAGTCTGCAATCAAACCAAGAAGGGTGAGAAAAAACAGGAATGTGTGTGTAGGGGGAGCAGTGGGTGAAGAACAACACTATGAAGAAAAAAAGCCAACACAAAAACCCACTCTTGGGAGCACTAGGGAGGGAGAATGCCATCTGGGCAGAACTTGAGGGAAAAGAAATTAAAAGGCAGCTCCACGTAAAGATGTCCATTCACTTCCACGTTCTTTGAGTGAGACCTACGTGCAGCAAATTCTTCTACCACTGAAGAAAAAGGGAGTTTTGTCAAGGATTGTGATAACTTCAGAGCTTGACCATTATCCAGAAAAAGTATGTTTGGACTTTAACCTGAAGAAAGTGTTCTCACACTAAAAGCTAATGTCTGGAGGAGGTTTAGGCTATGGTTATTGATCTTCATCCTGATATTCTCTTTGCATGTACTCTTAACAAATAATTTTCTGGTAGTCTGTTGTGGGTTTTTTGGGGGTAGCTTTTGGTGTAATTTTTTTTATAATTTTCCCAGAAAAAGTAGGTTTTCCAGTCACGGAAAACATGTGCTTAAGCCATGGTGGTCTTAGTCTACCAGGTGCTAGGAAATGTGACAGGGATAGTCCACAGCCTAATATAGTTACTAACTGAGCTTTATCTGCTTGAACAGCTTGCAGAAGCCCCTAACATGCAGGTTGTTCATGCAAAACTTCTGCAGTCCACATCTCAGAGGTTTATTCCCACTTCACAGCCAGAATTGAATCATATCTGATCTCAGTGTTACTCTGGACTCTACTCCAGACTTATCCTTGCAGAGATCTGTCACAGTTTAACCTTGTGATGTTTTCTGGCTACAAACAAGGGTCAAATGCTGGGGATAGTTTGGATTTAACAGTTAGCAGAAGTGTTAAAACCTCTGTGCAGCAATTTGTTGCCAGGAGAGGTAGGCTCAGAAGCAGGACCATGAGGCCACAAGCTGAAAGGAATCACCATTCTGGGAGCTGTCTCATGGCCAGAGCCATTGCTGTGGTGTGTTAGAGTGCTCAGCTTAGAGACAACTGTGCACAGGTGGGGGGCAGAAGCGAGATGCCAGAAAGAGAGATTAGGATCTGCAGTGGAGGGAAATGCGTCTGCAGAGTAATGGATTATCGTCATTCTTCATTAGCATTTTCAAAAAATATATTTGTGTCATTCAAGCAAGGTTACTCTCTTAAAAGTTATTAAGATAAAGTGCTGTACAGTTTTAAATAAATATTTCTCAGTAACAAGAGATCATTATTTTTGCGCCATACCAGAAAATCTAATCACCTGTGCAAGACATAACTTGATTATAATCAATGACCTCAAGAGGGCATGTGACATGCTGCAGTGACTCCACAAAGGGTGTTTAGAGATCCTTTGTGCCTCCATGAATGCCGTTGATATGCAAAATAACATGATTCTATATAATTAGACTCTGACCTAAAAAACTATAATCACCCTCTCTTACCCTGAGAGAATCACTTTTCCCTCATCAACAAGCTTCTGGAAACGGATCACATTACACCTACAATTTTATATACATAAAATAAGCACTTTTCAAAAATCCCTTCGAACGTCACACCATTAGTCGTCTTCAATGAAAGACTTTTTAGGGTAGATTGTTATTGAAAGTCCTCTACACTTCGTCCTTCTGAAAGGTGCCTTGATGAGGCAGTCTCCTGAAGCTGCAAATGCCGTGGTTTGATATGCCATCTCCGTGCCACATTAGCATTAGTGGCAGTGACAGAAAGTTTTGTCTGGCTTTGTGATTGTATTTATGGGAGGCAGAAGTACAGGCAGCATGTTAAAACAATTCACCTGTTTCACAGAACTCCTTCTTGGATGCAGTTTTCCTACATGGTATTTGCACTCCTCTGTTCAGCAAATATTTAGGATGTTTCTCACATCACCATGTTAGGGGCTCGGCTGGCAAGTTGGGCACTTGGGTTTTATCCATGCATTTTTCTGAAAAGGAAAATGCATATGCTCCTCGGGTGAGAAACCTTACAAAAAGACTCAGTGCTCCATAGCTGCTGGGATTTTAAAAGGGAATCTGTCATGTGTGATCCGTTTGTTTCGGAGGCATGAAACAGCCTGAACTGGTACTGTGAGCCTCACCGTGTAAAAATATTATATTTACAAAGGGCTCTGAAAGTGAAGCTGTTTGAAAAATATTAGTTAGATCCTCCTCACAGGAGGCTCAATGGCAAAGAGGCAAATTATTCGCCTATTTTTGCAGCTAGAGAAACTGAGGCACGGAGGGCAAGGGGCTCATTTTCAGGACAACAGAGGAATGTTACGGCCTCTGCCAAAGATAATAATGACTAAAAATTAGGCTCCTTTCAAATCCTGTTTCAGGAACATACACCTGAACACCCATGTCTGCCAACTGGGAGAGGCTCCTAAATGCTTGAGGAAAATAGCAATGGAAAATTCAGCTTGAAATATTACCAGGTTCCAAGAAGAAGACAAGGTCTGTGCCCCATCCCTGGGCACATCCTGGCTGTGTCCAGGAAACACTGGCCCAGGGAGCTGGTGTTCTTGAAGGAAGTGTTGCTTTACCTGCAGAGAGCCTGGGCCGGGTCCTTGGTGTCTGCATTTCTTGTCGGGCATGCGGCAGCATGTGATAACGTTTGGCTTCGTTCACTAGATCCCGGCAAGCCTCTGAAGACTTTATCAACTCCTCATTGTCAACAACATTTAGCAGATAGCTGGGATGGATGAAGGGGAGGCGCACCACTGCCAGCAACTCCGCAGCATACTGTGAGGGGGAAAAATAATAACACGCTGCAGCCTTCATGTCAGATTTCAGCCACTTGGCATCTCCACTTCCTTCCCTGTAAACCATCCTCTGTCATCCAGTCTGGAAAGACTCCTGTCATGGATGCTCCATACATGCCCTGCCAAACGACTGGGTGAGACAGAAACAACGGAGCCCTCAGTGGTTCCCCAGCCCAGGCTAGGTTTGGTCCCAGAGACTGAAAATAATCTTCAAAAGGTGACAACTCCTGTTATACAGCACTGTATGGATGGATTTTTGGAAATAAAAGCTCATTCTGAACTCAGGCTGAATATAACACCTTGTGCACTGGAGACATGGAATATGCTTTTGAGTTACATGAATTAACCTTGAAATGTGAGTGTAGTTGCACTGTAATAAAAATCCAAAACAAGTCTTTTCTGGCACTACAAATGTGAAACAAAAGCCAGTAAACAGGGTGGATTTCAACAACTGCTGTCTTAGAGCCTGAATAATATCAACCAATTTGCTAAAAACCTTTTAATTAATAGGGTTTATTTGTTGGTGAAGCAAACTCTGTACCTCTAGCTTTTGGGGAAGTCTGACTCCAGAGGGTGCTATAGAAATACTGACAGTAAGTTTTGTCTTCTAAACAAACACATTAAACCTCAGAGGGTAAAGGACACCCGAGCAAATGAAGCTGTCTGTCACCGAGCACGGCTTAAAGGAGAACAAAATCCCAAGAGAGAACATTGCAATCGAAAAACCAGGAGTCCATCCCCAGATTATTCTTTTTATATATAGTTGGGTATATCGCAACACAGCACGAGAATGCAGTGAAAAGCAGAGCAATGGGAAAACACGGTTCTTGAGAAGCAAGGCACACAAACAGGATGCAAACTAAGGGTGCGCAGCAAGAAAAGATAATCATCTGTTGTAATAAATATTCATACAGCGGCAGCATCCAAAGATCCCAACTGGGATTGAGGCCAGGATGCAAATAAATATTCCTGAGGTCCGTGCCACTGGTCCCAAGAAATGCTGGGCGCCAGCAGCATCTGCTGGCCTGCAGATGCCTCTGGTCTTCCAGAAGCTACTTGGCTCTCACTTTCTTTTTCAGCAGAGTGCCTGCCCCTACAGTGCCTGAGAGCCAAGACACAGCAGACAGAGGAGCAGGGATGGGAATGGAGCAGGGGCACAGAGAGATGGGAGGGCAGGGATATGGCCTCAACCCGATAATGGGCGGGATAAGCAGGTGGAGGATGCAGTGCAACCTGTGACTGCTCACAGGGCTTCCCATTTCCCCACACAAACTGAAGAAACAGGCTTCGTTTAGAAGGAAAATAAGGATTGCCTCCTCCCAATTCACACTGCTGTCCTGTTGGAAAGCCACATCAGCCTGGTGCAAGATCATTCAAAGTGAAGATGCATCCACCTATGGGAAGCTGAGCACCACAAGTGCCCGCATGGCTGTGGCACCAGGGAGATGATCGGGGTTGCGGGCTGACTCCCAGCCCCCTGCTTATCAGCTCTCCTCCACAACAGGGCTGGCAATTTCAGGTACTGCCTGAGGAATTGAAGCCTGGCCACCTTGCAGTTGTTTGGGGATAAAAAAGTTGTTTGGTGAAGCAAAAGGGATGGAGAAATGACAGCACTCCTCTTCTGGAAAAAAACCCAACCCATGACCAGTGAGGTCGTGGCTCCTTGCTAATACTTCTGATGTGGCACGGGGCTGAGTAGGGTTCAAGATCACTTCATCAACCTCAAACCATAAAACAAGACACTCCTCCCTTTTCCCTTGCTGAAATCCATTTCTGAGGAGCTTTCTAGGAGGTACAATGGCTTCTCTTTCCCCAGAGTCACAAATGTCAGGCACTTGGCTGCAGATATCTTAATGTCATTAAATGGCACCTTGTTGGAGAGGGAGCAGTGGACATATGGCAGTGGGTGGCAAAGCTCTGTTTTCAGGAAGTGCTTTTTTTAAGAAGGTTGGGGGCGTTCAACCTTACATGGGAGCCGAGACAAAACATGGCATCAGGACATGGGAATAATGCGGAGAGAGGGTACACCAGGGACGAGCCAGACAACCCCACTACAGCCTGCTCAGGAAGCAGTACAAGTTGCTAAAGGGCAATTCAAATAAACTTGGAAAATACATGGAGTGTATAGCAGAGCCAGCACCTTCCCTTGGTGCAGTGGGACACTGGTGGTGCTGTTCCTGACACTCCTGAGGCTGGTCTGTGCTGGAAGCAGTCACAACACAAAGCAATGCAAAACACCAGTGCAAACAGCTCTGCTACTAAATTGGGGCATGAGGTTCAATAGGCACCACCATGTCCTGAAACTGAGTGTGAATCAGCACTGGGAAAAGAGCTCCCCTCCAGCCGGGATGGGACAATTCCCATGGGCCCAGCAGAGCTGGTGCCTCCATTTCCCACCTTTCCCTGAATAAACGGGGCAGCACTGCTGCCAGAGCAGTGAGCCCTCCCTCTTGCTCGCCCACCTTGCTTTAATTAGATAAGTGAGAAAATGTGATTCTGTTTCTCTCCTGGATTCCCCCCCTTCTTTCTCTCCTCTTTTGTCTGAGCTTGTGGCTTATTTTGAAGGGGAATAATAATTAGAACATGTTGCTCCCTTTCATCAGCTTGAAAGTTGATGTCACATATCAAAACCGATGTCACATTTCACTCTTATTCTTCCCTTTGCTCAAACAGCTGCAAAAATCTGGCTCTGTGTGTGTGTAAGTGCACGACCACACGCAGTCATGACTCGGGCTTGGTGCTGATAGCATTAAGGGTACATAGAATTGCAGTGTTTTTCACCAAGGGATTTGAGGAGTATGAACCACTGCAGCGTCTCCAGAAGACAAGAGATGCTTTTATAAAGCAACGTCTTTTCGCACCAGCTCTTTTAAGCACTATAGTCAAGGGTGAATTTCATTCAGCCTCACTGATTTAAGAATATTCAAGTGATTTAGGCAATCAGCAGCCTTTTTCTTTCAGATTCTCCCTTATGGAGGCTTCCTAGCTCTGTTAGCTATGATTGTACTAAATATCCTGTTACTATTATCCTTTTCATTTAAGACTAGAATAAGCACCGTAAAGCATTTCAACCTCCTTACCATCTGTTATTTGCTCTCCATTCTCTCTTGTCTTTCCGTTGTTCCTTATACAGCTATGAAACATCTACTGCACCTGCTGACGTTACCAGTTATTATTAAAGCAGCAGAATACCTGGGCACGTTGCCAAATTCAGCAGACAGCAACCTAGGGTCCCTGGAGTTGTGGTTTATGCCTGTAACCCTGGGGATGTTTGCTTCTCCCTGCTCGGCTGCAGGCACTGGCTGGGCAAGTAGAAATACTTCTCAGGTCTTTGTTGGGAACCACTTATGACTCCTCTACAGCCTGCATCACATGCCAAGGTGAAGAATTTTAATGCCCCTCCTGCCCTAAAATTAGGAGTTATCAATTTATAAACAAGGGAGACCATGCCTCAGCTCCTTAAGAATGGACACCATCATGCAAAAAATCTAATAAAGCTATTGTTTAAAATGTTAAGAATATTTTTGAACACCATCAGAACTGTTTCTTCAGGTGATGTGAATCTCAGCATAGCTCTTGTTGGGTGAAGGGAACTGCTTGGATTTTGGACCAGCAGAGGATCTAGTTCATAAACTCCTTGCTGAGGGGTACACTGTGGATGGCCAGGTGATTCTGCAGGAACCAGGGCACTGCCACCACATGAGCAAAGTCTTTTTGGACAGTCACTGGGGACACAGTAGAGTTGTGACTTCTGAGAGATGCTATCAGCCTGCTTCGAGGCACCTATTCCACTGATGCTAATTTCAGTGGCTGAACAGAAAGTAGGATCTTCAACCAGCCTGCAATCACAAGTGTGTTTTGTAAAAAACAGGGAAGGAAAAATCTTAGGAAATCTTATCTTTCCTTAAGTACCTAAACATTTAAAGGGAGAGATTCAGTTCTAGATTCAGACACCTAAATGGGTTCATACAAGTAAGTATTTACTTGTCAGACAAACATGTGTAAACTCATGTTATAATTAATAGAGATTTAGTCAACACACTTAACAAAGTCCCCAGAGCAATCGCAGCTGAGAGGATACATCACGCACCAGGGGAAGCAGAGAATATCAATATCCCCTTCTGGGCTTGAACTGTGAGTTCCTGGGAAAGGGAATGTGTTCCTCAGACCATGCCACACTGAGGTGTCTACAAATATCTGTCTGACAACCAGCTGTCGATCCAAATTGGAGGCGATTAATTCTAGGAATTTTTGTGCCCATTTGTCCTGGGTGCCGTGCTCAGGTTGTGATCAGGCTATGAGGAAGCCTAAGTGGACCAGTGTCGACTCAGAGGAACTCATGATCAACATGATCAGCTATACCTTGCTAGCCTTTCCCTAATAATCTGTTCATACATAAATTGCTCCCATCTCATTAGGCAGGCCAGAGTTTGAGCAAATGAGATTACAAACCAGTAATGCTTTGTCTTTGTTCCTGGCTGGTAGTTTGAGTGAGGACATTTACTTTTTATGACATTTCTTCTCCTACTGATTACATCAGTATTAGGAATGCTTGCTTGCAACTGGGCTTTGTTCTGGTATCTTCACAGTCTCAGTTACAAAACCCACTTCACTATCACATTAAAAATAATCTTTTTATTCTCAAATCTCTAATCCAGTAAAATCCTCACAGTGTTCTCCAAAAGGACTCTCAGTGTGCTCCTGCATATTCTTGGGGCACAACAGTATACAGTTAGTTTTTAAAGGAAGTATGTTTACTGCTACAGAGTCAAATTTCCTCTTCCTTAAATGCTCCACTGGAAAGCTCTCAGGATTTTTAACATTTTTGAAGTAATGCCCAAAGAGGTTAAAGTAATGTTTCCCTTATGCCTTACAACTCATTTGTCTCTCTAGTTTACTCTTCTCCCTACAAAGGACCCTTTGTGCTATCTGCCTAAAGAAACCGGTTTCAGCTAGATATACAAATACAGGAGGTAGATTATCCACATGATGATAGGGTTTTCCTCCAATAAATTGCTGTTTCAGCTCTTTATCCATAATTGCCATAGTTTTAAAAACAATATGGAGTAGGAATGTATTTGGTTCATCTGGGAGCCTTGAAGGAGATTTATGCTGTTTTACAGAAACCCTGGGTTCAGATTTGCCCCACACCATGCACCGTCCCAAGGTGAGAGCTGCAGCAAGAACCTCCTTGGATGGAGGAAGCCATCAGGGACAGATCTGAAGTGGAATCAGTTCTCCACTGCATTAAAATCCTTCAAATGAGAGCAGGACATGGTAATTAAAAGACATCCCCCAAACAGCAGATGGAAACCTTTGATGCCTACCATGTGGCTAGGTAATGAATTGCCTGCGGAGCTGATGACTAGGCGTGGCATGGTGGCCATGCAAGCTGGCACACTGGAGTGGTGACGTGAGTGGTCCCTTCCTACAACCATCTCCAGCCCAGCACAGGCTTCCCCTACAGGTTACACAACCTGATATTCAAAACATTGCTAGCTCCAAGTTTCCAAGTGCAAGCACAAGAGGGAACTGGCTGGCTTGGGGAAGCCAAAGCCATTGATGCACTGCTTTGCCATTCTCAGAAATGTGCCTTTTTTGGATAGATTTTCCTGGTGCTGCCCAGCTACTTGCTAATGAGGACACTTGCTTTGATACATCTAACCCCTGGGCATTACAAAGACACGCTGTGTTTTCAGTAACCTCCTGCACATTCCTATACCCAAGGTCATATCCAAGTCTAACTAAGCTTTCTGGTGCGCTTGGAATATTTTTTAATCACTCGTATTGACTTCTTGGAATTGCAATGCTGCCTTCAGATTAAACCCAAAGGCTTGGTATCATGTCAGCCGACAGCCTCATAATATCATGAGATAAACATGTGGCAGAAAATCTGATTCACAGGCACTGGGTTCAGCTGGTGGCTCGGTGGCAGGATGCCACGTGCATAAATCTCATGCCTAGCAAGAAGGAAAGAGCAGCCCCTCTGTCTTCCTGAAATCAGGTTTCAACGTGACATCTTTATGGCAGCACAGCTGACTAAACACTGTAATGCCATCAGCGCCACGCAAAGCAAGCGGCTGTCCTCTTCTCCAAACTGTTTGCAAAGCAGCACACAGGTCTGTACTTCTAGCAGTAATATGATGAGAGATTTTGAAATACACAGGAAGATAAATCATTGCTCCATCATATTTGGAACTTGACTGATCTAAGGATTAAAAAACCCTCACTCTTCCCATGCATTCTCTAGCTTGCTGACTAAACTCCACGAAATTACAACCCACAAGTTGCCCCAAAGGGTAATAGAGGTGAGTGGAGTTTCTTTTGTTTATGGGCAGTCACCTACTCAAACACACAGATGCACAAAACCAAAGCACACTACCAACAACAAAACAGTTGAAGATGCTTCACAGAACCAAGTAAACTCCTGGTACCTCCACCTTACAACACACTGGCACACGAATACACATGCAATGACTCTCCAAAATGCTTCATCCCTATGATGTAAAACAATTTTGCTTCTGAAGGTCAGTCCTGAGCACTGGGGCCATGTGCAGCACGAGGCAAGGCAAGGGAGCATGTGTGAGGAGCTGTTTGCAGTTGTGGGTCTTTGTCAGGCCATTGCTTCAGCAAGAGCTGAGAAAGGTTTTGTAAAAAAATATGAAAATATGTTGGAAAAGCCACAAATGAAGAGACTGAGCAGACTGGGAGACAAGGGAGCTCCTCAAACTAATTAAAACTTCAGAGAAATAATTCGGTAGATCTTCTGTCAAGGGTACCCCTTTAAAAAAGCTTAAAAGTTTAGTAGGGAGGGAATTTAAGGAACAGCTAATGTCACCTGCATCCTCTTTTTTATTTAATGCAGTTTCTTCCTCCAATATGTAGCTAAGGGTTTTTTTTTTCCTGCTGCTGCCTTTTCTTTTCCCTCTGTAAGCCTGTACAGCAGCTGAGTGTGTCTGCAAAAGCTTCATTTAAATCGGAGCTCTTTGAGCAGCCCATCCCTGGGAAATCACAGGGGTTAGTGCTCATCCCTGGCGTTTTGCACTTTCAGAGAAATTGGAGCTTCTTGTACTTTCATTATGGCATCTTTTTGAATTTGTCTGCTCTTCCCACAAATGGATTTCAAAGCACCAGGGTAGTGTGGGCTTTTCAAAGAAGCCTAATTGAACTGTTATAGTGTGTTAGTGCCCAATTCACTTAGGCTCCCTTGGAGGCATCCCTTTTCATACTTACTCCAACACTGCTTTCCTGAAACTTAATGCCCTTAAGTATATTGATTGATCAATTAATTTCCTATTATGATAAACTAAATAATTTGTACACACTGGTACTGGGTATCAGTTTCTATCATTACCTCCTTGTTGCCACAGAGCAGTGTTGTGATTGTCATTGTTACCTGTCAGGTTCTCCATTTTCTTGAAGCAAGCAGCTCTTCTGCATATCTTTGGGGGCTCTTTAACATGTGCCTGAGAAATCAGCAATCTTCCATCTGCTCTCTCACAGTTACCAAACCTTTTTCCTCTGTAGGATCTTTCCTTTGAACTGCCACTCTCTGTCACTGCCAAAATACAGCTCATGGGCATTTGTAGCATTTTTGACATAAATCCTCTTCTTCTCTCCATCACTTTTCCTTACCCTCACTGACAGATACAGGGCTTACAGGTGTGTTTTGTGTTTGCTTAGTGTTAGACTAATTTGCCATCTCAAATTCATCTCAGTGGTCCTTACTCTGGTTACACTCCTTGCATTCTTCCAGGCAACTCCTCTCCTTGGGGCTTCAAACATTTGTAGACCTTTATCCGTTTTAGCTGTCATTAGGCCAAGTCATGCATATTCACATCTTTTAATCTTTTTTTTCTCACATCAGTTCCTTCAGTCTTTTAATCATTTGTGTTGCTCTTCTCTAAATTACCTCCAATTTGTCTATGCATCTCTGGTTCTCAGGCACCATGAAGATGCTGTTTAGATAAATCTGTCTCCGAGGACATAAGTTCATAGAAAGCTTGTTAATGCCTTTATTTCATTTTGCTGCTGGACACCATGACTTTAAATAGGGTTTGGAAAAAGGGCATGCAATTATATCATTGTAGAGTGCAACAAAAGGTGACTGTCACTCAGCTGAGCCTCTTGCCTGTCACTCATCACTGCAGTACCTGCCTTTCTTCTAGCACTACTCCAGGCAACTTGTTGAAAAGTTTGCCTTCTCCTCAACTCTTTTCTCTCCTCAGGATGAGAGGGAAGCTTCACGCAATGGGGGCTCTTGTTTTCCCAGTCTTTTTGTGATTAATAAACACTGTATCATGTTTTTTATATCAGGGACAACAGCTACATCTTTGGACTTGGAGCAGGTGGGAAATTTCCAATAAGATTTAGTATGTCCATGCTTTGGACAGATAGTAAATTGCTACACAACTAGCATCTTCACATCTTTCCCATCCTGCACAGATGTTGGGCATGACTGCAGCTCTGTGCAGCTTCAGCAGTTGCCAGTACCATTATCCTCATTATCCACCAGATCCTCCCAACATCCTCCATGGGAGGCATCACTTCCCTTCAGCTTACAGTTTGAGAAATGGGGGCAAAAAGGTGAAACAACCTGCCCAAGGCCATGCAGAGATCTGTGGTGAAGACTGTATGGGGCCTGGAAGAAACCTTTCCTTGTTTGGGTGGCTCAGACCATGCTGGTTTCAGACAGTAAAGCATCCATTATATAATATATTTTTTTCATGTGTTCACTGGAGTTGTAATAAGCTTATCAAGGGGATAACTGTTAGGATAAACCCTACAATCTCGCCCATCAGTCAGGAACAGAAATAAATAGAAGAAAAAGTAGATTCAGCTTTTGCAGATGTGTCAGCTGCAGGCTTTCCACTCAGTGACAGCAATCAAGAGGACTCCTACAACCAGCACTCTGTGTCTGCTGGTACAGGAAATTACCTATTAGTCCTGACCTCATATCACAGGCTGCTTCTTTTGGTTAGACCAGTTTTTCACAACTGCACTACCAGTAGCACTAAAACAGATCCATAAATGTTACCACATGAGCTGGGGCACTGCTCTAGTGCACTGGGGGAATACAGTTATCAACCAAATCCTGGTTTAACACATATGTCACTCTGAACTGCCTCTTTGTCTTATGTAGATGATCAGTAACCCTTAAAGCACTGCTATTCTCTCTTTGTAACAAAAATCAGGTGCTGTCTTTTGTAATGCCACAGAGCACTTTTAGAAGCACTGTAAGCCTTCATATGAGCACAATGTGCAAAATTAAACATCAGCCAGAGTGCAGCTTTTCAACTTGCCTTTCAAGAAAATACT
>NW_008657493.1:35509-41609 GCF_000695815.1 Acanthisitta chloris | reverse complement strand
GGAAAGAATTAACACAAGCAGAAACAATTAGACACCTGAAGAAAAGCTTTTAGAGAGGCAGAGAAGAGCAGGTAGACAGCAAACTCAGCGCCCTTCCAGGAGAATGGGAGGCTCTGTTAAAAATCTCCTTCCCAGAGGCTTTCAGCAAGGGATTGGACAGGAGGGGAGGCAGTGATGGATAAGTTGTTGTAAGAGCACGGCATGAGGCTGTGGTGCAGGGAACACAAGTGGTGAGATTTACTGTCCCCAGGCGTGAGCCTGCACTGCAGAGTGACACAAAGCCATTACAGCACAAGGAGTTCTGGAGGGCTGCAGCTGCCCTGGGGGCAGAGGGTGCTGATTCAGAGAGAAGCTCCACTGCAGGAATGTCTCTGCTGAGCGAGCCCCTGCCAGGCTTTGCCACGGAAGATGGACATGCAGGTGAGATGAAGAGCACAGACCTTTCCCTGTTTGTGCCAGACCTCCACCTTTGGGAGAATCACCAATGCAGGACTAGGAAGAAGCTGACAAAGAGGCATTTTAGTCACCTGCCATTGCAACTATTGAAAATAAAAATGTGACAGTAGAGCCTGACCTATCAAGGTAAAGGGAGATGGGGAGATATGAAGAAAGTGGGGGGGCCTGGAAATCCAGACCCTGACAGATTTAACTGCCAGGATGGTCGCACGCAGAGAGTTGTGGTCAGCGGCTCAATGTCCACGTGGAGACCAGTGACGAGTGGTGTCCCTCAGGGGTCAGTGATGGGGCAATATTGTTCAACATCTTTGCTGGCAACATGGACAGTGGGATTGAGTGCACTCTCAGCAAGTTCACTGATGACACCAAGCTGTGTGAGGCAGTCAACGTGCTGGAGGGAAGAGATGCCATCTAGAGGGACCTTGAGAGGTGGAACAATGCAAACCTCATGAAATTCAACAAAATGAAGTGCAAGGTCCTAAATCTGGGACATGACAACCCCAGGCACACCTACAGGTTGGATGGGGAAGTAATTGAGACCAGCAGCAAGGAGAAAAATTTGGGAGTGCCAGTGGATGATAAAATCAACATGAGCCAGCAGTGTGTGCTAGCAGCCCAGAAAGCCAATCGAACCCTGGATTGCATCAAAAGAAGTGGCCAGCAGGTCAAAAGAGGTGATTCTCCCCCTCCGCTCTTGTGAGACCCTACCTGGAATACTGCATGCAGTTCTGGTGCCCTCAACACAAGAAGGACATGAAACTGTTGGATCAAGACCAGAGGAGGCCATGAAGTTGGTAGGAGGCCTGGAGCATCTCTCCTACGCAGACAGACTGAGGAAGTTGGGGCTGTTCAGCCTGGACAAGAGAAGACTGCGTGGAGACCTCATAGCATCTTTTCAATATCTGAAGGGGCCTACAAGGGAGCCAGAGAGGGACTCTTTGTTACGAACTGCAATGATAGGAAAAGGGGTAATGGGTTCAAACTGAAGGAAGGTGAAGTTTAGGTTAGATACTAGAAAAAAGTTTTGTACTATAAGGGTAGAAGACACTGGAACAGGTTGCCCAGGGACGTGGTGGCTGTCCCAGCCTTGGCAGTGTTCAAAGCCAGGCTGGATGAGGCCTTGAGCATCCTGGTCTACTGGGGATGGGTCCCTGGCCATGGAAGAGGTTGTGACTAGATGATCTGTAAGGTCCATTCCAACCCCTAAAATTCTATGATTCTATGATGACTGCCTTTGGGAGTGAGAAATAAAACCAGACTGGTCATCTGAGGAGTGCAGTAGAGCTGGAGTGATGTCTTGGGGCTGTTGGAAGTCATGGCTAAAAGCTCTTCAACATCTCTCCCAACAAAGCCCCAGCAGTCCTGGTGTCTTCCACCCCAAATAATCTAAAGACAGCTCATAGAATCCATCTCCAAACTGTGAGCAAAATCAAAATATCCATGCACTACTCCTGTAAGAAGGTCCATCCCATGTTCAGTATTGCCATGGTCACCCCATTCTGCAAAGCTCTAAGCAGCCTGTGCATCTCACAGTAGCATAGGCAGTTCCTGGCAGGTGGGCCTTGCCACACACCAAGCACAAATTTTCACTCATCATCATCTTTATCAGAAATAAGATTATTCAGGTTTATCTTCTTTCCTATCCACCATGGGAGCTATTTGTTCCTGGGCTCTGAAAATGAAGAAGTCATTATTATAAAGATGGTACTTTTCATGGTGTGAGCTCCTACTTTTAGAAGATAAGTACCTATTTAACTAAGAGCTTTATAATAGATCAAGCAGTGCACAGAGTACTAAGGAAAGTGAGAGCTACTATCTAAATAAACTGGTTTAGTGGTAGGATTGGGCAGGGAAATAGTTATCTGCTTGGTATCTTTAATACTAATTTATGCAACACCCTTATCTCTGGATAAATACAAATTAAAAATTAAAAGCTCTTGTAAAGTAATGCATGAAACCAAAGCACCACAGAGAAATTTGGAGAAGCAAATAAAACTGCCATCATAAACTACAAAAGCGCTGCAGAACCAGGACAGAGGAGAAAGAAACTTGGGAATAAAAAACCCCAGAAAACCAACTCAACAGCCACATGAAAGGAAAAGAGGAAGTGATGGTGGTGGTGGCGTCAGCAAGAAAACTCACCACTTAAAAAAACCAAATTCCCAACATTGTCATTGCAGGAGCAGAAGGAAATATTTAAACCCATAATTTTGAGAATGTAACGCAGACTGCCTGGTGAGTGACACTTTCTGTTGGCACCAGGCAAACAGGCTCCTGCCACAGGGTCCTTGAACTCTAGCCCCTGGGAATAACTCCTAAGGTCGCATTAAGTTCAGAACGGCCAAGAGCTGACTGCTGCCATCAAACTTTAAGCAATCAGGGAAATACTCTGTAAACCAGTGCATTTTTCAAGGTCAACGGGAGCCAAAAAGAGGTCCATTTCAATAAATCAATGATATTGTGTAAATGTTTAAGGCAATAATAACATTGGACAATACTAAATAACACCACTAGCACATGGAGGAGGTGGTCAGAGAGCGTGGCGGGTCCCCAGCATGGCACTGCCTTGCTGAGCCACATCCCCTGCTGCAGGGACCAGGGCCTGAGCTGGTGGAGCAGCAAGGGCAGCAGTGTTTGGCTCAGCATGCAGTACCCCACTGTCCTTAACACACTTATCCTGCAGCCCGGGGAGAGCAGGAATTCCTACTTCTCCCACTTAAGAGGTGAAGTGCAGATGTGCAGCTGCTCCAGAGCACAGAATCGCAGAATCACAGCATCGTTAGGGTTGGAAGGGGCCTCTGGAGATCATCTGGTTAGGCAAACCTGGCCCAGCTGTCCCAGAGAGCACACCCAGGACGGGCTGGCAGCACCATGCACACAAGCACTGGCCATGCACCATTCAGTCCTCCCTGGGAAGAGCTGTCAGTGCTGGAGGTGCAGGCAGCCCCGCAGTGATGGATCTCCTGCCCCCACAGGCATTCATGCCCTGGCACAGTGGTAACACAATTGCCAAAATATATTGGCAAAAAATATATTTTGCCAATTGCGTTACCATTGCGCCAGGGCATGAATGCCTGTGGGGGCAGGAGTTTTGTACTATATATGTATATTATATACTTCTTCTTCCATAAAATATGTCTAAAAATTGGATTTAAATAAAAAAACTGAGATAAAGTACAGTTTTAAACTTCAGAGGATATTTTTATTACCTCTAAGAGGGTGACAGCTACTGCAGCTATAAGAACTCTCTTTCTTACAGTTCTCATATTTCGTTAAGGTATAACAACTGTAAGATACAACGTTTTTATATAATTTCTTTTATCCCATGAGACATTTAACATCCCGCTGCACATTTAGGTACTTGAATTCCCATTTAAATCGAGAAGGTACAGGCTGCCATAATGTGGCATGGCATCAATAATGTGGAGCCAAGTGTCTCCCTGAGACTCAGTCTGGTCCATAAGCAATTGGGCTGTCCTCCATAAACCAGCCAAAACTGTGGCTGATGATCAACAGAAACAACTCTGGCCTCTGAAGAAGGGGAAAGGAGGAACCTTCCCCTTGTGGGGTATTTTGGGAGAACTGGCCTCCAAATGGAGAGGTTTTGGCTTCAGACCACAGTTCAATACCCACAAAAGCTGACTTGCAAGAGCTGCACTGAAGGCAAGCAGCAGGCTTTTAGACACCACCAGGGATGTTTTCTGGTCCCAGGGACAATCATCAGCCTCCAAATAGTCATTGCTTCTAGCTTTTATCTGGAGACAATGCTAGGCTCAGTTTCTTTAGTCAAGAGCAGACTGCATAGCTCAGATGCTTGAGAAAGGTTAACTCTAATAAGTATACAAACCCCAAGGGGTTATCTAAGCAGCCAATAAAGATACAGAATCTTTTTTTGTGAACTGAAGTTATACTCATTCAGTATGTGGCATCAAAAGAAATACAGATTTTCTGACAGATTTTTATTTCCTGCTGTTACTAAAATGCATCCCCTTCTTAAAGCAGCATTGCACAACTGTAATTCTTCCCAATTTATCTCTGACTGAGCCTGCAGTCAACAACTCAAGGCCCCAGCTTTGTACCATGCATGTCACAAATGAGATTTTGATTCTAAATGATCAGATATGGGGATCAGATTTTGAAATTACATACATTTTGTACATAGCCTGCATTCCGTTTCTCTTTTTTTATCTGAACTGCCCTTCCCATCTCCTACGCACCCTCATGTTTAAAATTGCATGGAGATGGTTTCTATTCTAAAAGAGGCATTCATGGGAACAGAGCAGAGTGAGGCTGCTGAGATTATTTTTACCTGAGCTCTGATTGCAGCGTCCTTTTTAATCCACTTTATCACTGTTTCATACACCAGCTCCTCCGCTTTGGTGTTCAGGCTGTCATTGGACATGTAGGAAATGAAGTCGTCTTTTGAGATATTAAGGATCTCTTCTTGGTTTGCCACCTCTGGGAAAATCTGCAGGGCATAAGCTTTGGCCATGTTGTATAGTTCAGTGCACTGCATGGCTTCAGCCATGGCTAATATTCCTAAACAGTTGCTAGCAGTCAGCTGTTTTTCTAAAAGGAGCAAAAACAAACAAGAGAGGCCATTGAGAATTATTAAAAGCAAGATTCATATTTGTTCCGAGATCGTGAGAAAAATAAAGTGTCATAGACAACCCTCCAACCCTAATTAATTTCATGGAGTTAACTAGAAGCAGCACCTCGGGTTAATTTAGCATTGGAGTTTAAAGTACAAAAATCAAAGTCTGTCTGACAACTGGGTTGGGGATGGGGAGAGAAATGCACCTTCTGAGTTTGCTTTTTGTGTAAACCTTCACAAGGCACTCGGGAAACCTACTGACATAACAGTCTCTGGGGCTTCCCAAGGGATGGGAACCCAGCCAGGAGACTGCTGCTGTTCCTACCGCCTACAATGTTGCTTTAAGGAACAGCAAAGATGTAAACGCCAGTGCAGACACTTAAGAATAAATGCAAACAGCACTAAGGACATTTCTGAGAATGCTGCAGTCACTTTATGGTAATTTTTTTGCCCTGTTCAGCTACTAAGCTACTTCAAATAAGAAAAAATCCTCCCCCCTCTCTTTTTTTTCAAAGGAACTTTGTTGCTGCTGAATGTGATGACATCCCTTATGCAAAACACAGATTATACTAACGCCTTCTGTTAAACGTTGTGTAGTGGGTTTCAAAGAAAATCATGCACAGAGGAGACAGCATTATCTCCTTCCCAGCAAACAGAAGCAGCAGCACAGTGTGTAGCTTTGCGTTAGAAGTGTGCTACACCATACATTTGACTGTACTTTTTTCCTTTCCAGCTATTCTGAAGAAAAACCCACCAATTTTAGACATTCATAAGACGAATTCCCAGATACTTCTCAGCTTTTGTTAACCAAGACACTACTAATAGGCAGAATATATTCTTTTAAGATATAGGACTAAAAATAAATAAATTAGAGATAGACAGACTGCAACAGATCACAAAGACATCTGTACCAGTGGCAGGCTCCTGTGCTGTCAGAGAAGCCTATCACATTTGGTAGTGTCATATCCTTGTGCACCATGTCAGACCACTGGACAGGAATGTGTAATAGTCCCATATCTCGTCAAACAAAAGTCCCATCAGATTGCTTCT
>NW_008657493.1:8216-35475 GCF_000695815.1 Acanthisitta chloris | reverse complement strand
CACCCAGCTTCTGCCTTCATCAGATTGAAAACCTGCACACTATCTACATATGACTTTTAATAAAATGGGATTATGAACTACCTTTTTATTTTAATTTTTTTAACCTGATATGAGATTGGGAGTTTTGTGGCTTTGTTTTGGTTTTATCCCCCCCTAACTCTTTTTATTTCCTTTTACAGATCCAGCAGTCTCGAAACTAGGTTATCTCATTTTGCATCAGTTGATTGTACTGACTCCAAGGAGTCCACTTCCTCAAGCAGACTGCGGCAGCAGCACTGTTTGCTGTCAGTAGATTTTGTCACTCAAAGACTGCCCAGAGACAGGTTGTAAACTGATAGCTATGAAGCACAAAGCTCCCATTTTTTTCCTTTTCAAAAAAAAAGCTCTTCTAGGTTTCTTGGTTCTGTCTGCTGGCACAGCTTCATGTATACATACAGCTAGGGGTAAAATAATCATCTAACGGAGCCCAAAACTCTCATCATCACTTGGCAAACTCTCAAGTCAAAGACAAATCTGACACTGTTCCACCTCATACTCACAGGGTTTATAATGAAGGTAATAGTAAGTTTTGACTCCTTAAGCAGCCATTTACTAGCACATGATGGCAAAGACTTTCAAGAATGAGTTTTTTGCCTTCAAGGGACTGGGTTTGCCTTTATGAGGAGAGATTTCCATACCATCCCCAGCTGAGCCTGTGGTGTGAGGCAAAATAACCACTGGTCACAACTGTTTTTTTCTGATCTGGCCAGGTTTTGCTACCTCTAACAATGCTGGGTGACTGATGCAGCATGGCACACTGAGTCCAAGCAGCTCCATGTTGTCCCTTTGAGCTTCACTCCCTCCTCTGCCCTGATTCAGCAATTATTGTGAGGCCATTTGGAGAGGGGTCCAGGGGAGATGCTAACTAGGGTATGTGCAGGTGGCTAGCGACACACTTCTTTGCACTTCACTTCCAATGTGAAGAGCACCACAGCAAGGTAGGCACAGCAATGTCTTTTTAAGATGAGGGCTGACATGGGAACTAAAGGGATTCGTTGCAGGTGAGCAAGACAGAGGTTGGGGCAACAGTTACAGGAGATATCAAAAATCTCTATCCTGTGAATATAAAAACACCAGCTTCTCCCCCCATTTTTCACCTCTGACTCAAAATTTGGGGACAAGATTGATATCTCTTGACTCCAGCTGTCTATGGTGCAACTGTGCATTCACATTATTATTCCTGTAAAACCATAAACAAGCAATTCCAAGAAGCAATTTGGTAATATTTTGGATTAATCTGGTAATATTTTGGATAAGGACTTCGAGATGATCAGAACCATCCCTTATCAATGCCTGTTACTCTTCACTGACTATAAAGGGAGCCTACATGACCACTTAGATCCAGACTTCTGCTATATAATATAGCCCATCCCAAGCAACTGCAATCCAGGAGTACTTCTGGATGCTGACATGACAAAAACAGCTAAGGACCAGTACTGCTCCTTCTGTTCCTGAGCTGTTTTCCTTTGGGCACTGACATGTTTACAATAATTGCTGTTTTGCCACAGTGACACTGAGCTTGTAACAACACATTTTTGTGGAGTTTCACCTTGACTCTATTCAGAACACAACTGCTGACTACTAAACTATTCCCAATGCTCAAGGACAGTTTATAACACACTCATGAGCAGACTTTAAGGATATGAGATGTAATCTAGTATGTTCTCACTGGTTTGAGACAGTGCTGGATAGCATATTTGTTCCTATGTGTGTCACACTAATGCAGATCAGCAGCTGGTGTTTTCCAGTGTGTTAGATGTGACTTTGCAGTGTGATCCTGTGTAGAGTCATCAGGACACAATCAACAACTCTGACTGCACTTACAGGAGAGGGATGACTTGAGATAAAGTCAGATAGTATGTAGGAATCACAGAATCACTTAGGTTGGAGGGGACCACAGTGGGTCATCTGGTCCAACCTCCCTGCTCAACCAGGGCCATCCAAGAGCACATGGCTCAGGATTGTATCCAGACGGTTCCTGAGAATCCACAACCTCTCTGGGTGATCTATTCCAATGCCCAGTGACTTGCACAGTAAAGAAGTTCTTCCTTATATTCAGGTGGAACATCCTGTGCATCAGTTTTTGCCCACTGTCTCTTGTTTTACTGGTTTCCACAAGTGAGGAGTGTCTGACTCCATCGTCTTGGCAGTTCTTGTTCATGTACTTGATTACATTAATTAGGTCCCTTCTCAGTTGTCTCTTCTCGAGACTGAACAGGCCCAACTCCCTCAACCTTTCCTCACAACTGAGGCTCTCTAGCTCCTTAATCATCTTTGTTGCCCCCTGCTGCACCTGCTCCAGGAGCTCCATGTCCCTCTTGTACTGAGAAGCCCAGAACTGGACACAATACTCATGAGGACTGAGTAGAGAGGCAGGTAGAGATCACCTCCCTTGACCTGCTGGCAATAACCTTCTTAATGAATCCCAGGATTCCACTGGCCTTCTTAGCCATAAGAGCACACTGTTGAGTCATGGACAGCCTGTTGACAACCAAGACCCCCAGATCCTTCTCCACAGGGCTGCTCTCCAGCAGGTCAGTGCCCAACCTCTACTGGTGCTTGGGGTTATTATTTCCCAGGTACAGGACTCTGCACTTGCCCTTGCTGAATTTCAGTTGGTTCTATTCTGCCCATCTCTCCAATTTTTCAAGGTCCCTCTGAAGGGCAGCACAGCCCTCTGAGGTATAAGCCACTCCTCACAGTTTTGTAGGAAGGATTACTCAGCAAGATTGCAGTAACAGTATGATGGAAGCTCAGTGGTGGCTCTAAGTCCCCTCTAAGCACATTAAGCACCATATTTTCACTTAGAGATGCTTTCTAGATGATGACTTGGATGTCACTGAAAATAGCATAAAGCATGCATTTCCTCATGATATCCTATGTACATTCTGATGGGGGCATTATTCCTCAGGTCATATTCCTACTAGTGTGAAAAGCATGTGAAGACAGGAGATAGGTGGAAGACTTTTGTATGCATTCACCGTTCAAGATTTCCCTTCCCCTGTCAGAGTGTTCTATCTTTCTCCTATCTCCAGATACAGCTGATGGTTCAGTTTCTCCTGTGCTGGGCAGTCCACTTCTCCAGCTGGCTCAAAAATCTCCACCTTGGATGAATAAAAAAAATAGCCCATAATACTTTCTCTTGAATTCATAAGGACCATAAAGGACTCTTCTTTCCTCAGGTGCCTATTCATGCAGGTGTCATCACTGGTCCATTGTTCAGTTATCATAGCTTTCTCTAATACTCTTTCCAAATGCTGACTTTGTGCTCTTTGCTCAGCAGACTAAGAAATTCAGAGCTCCTGATCTTTCCTACTCTGGTCCATGAAGCTACCAGATTCCACCAACTTCTTTACGCTACTATTTTTATTTTAACTGCAGCAAGCTGAAGTACAAGCTCAGAATTTGTTCCCTCCTGTGATGGGGGTCCCTGCACCATGGACCCAAACCGTGAGAGTGATGAATCACCTGAAACCCAATTCAAGCCATGACTGTGATGATAATGTAAAACAAAAATGAAAAAAGTAGAAAAACCCCCTCAAGTCTTCAACCATATGGGCGGAGGAAATACCTACGATATCCTGACCAGTTTGCAAACATTTGCCCAGTTATCATATGGTGCCTGCATGAACCTGTCACCATCGTTGCATCAGTCAGCACGAAACTGTTGTCATTTCTCATGGTCTAGACAAAAGTTGAGGAGACACCGTGTGGGGGAGAGAGAGAACATGGCTATAATTAGCCCAGTGAAGCTGGTAAAGAAATTTCATTGAAATAAAACTATTTTCTTGACACACTTTGCAGCCTACTTCCACCAGAAAGTGCAAGAAAATCTGGGATGCCTATGCCCAAGGCTGCTGAAAGGTCCAGGATGGAAACACAAGAGCTGTGTCAGGACTCTCCTGAATCTTATGACTGAAAAAGGATGAGCTGGACTTCCTCTGAGATAGTGCTGTGCTATGTTGGACAGACCTATTAATTTGTGGCTTTGAACTTCTTTGAACTTCCCTCCACTCCTCTCCCTATTTAGATATGGCCACTGATGGCAAAGATTCACTGTTTATACTGGTGAATCCTCTAGAAACCCTAAGGGAAAACCCCTGATTTTTACCATAGTTTTGCTTTGTGTAGAGCAGAGATGGCAGGGATGAAAAGAAAAAAAAACAGCCACAGAAAAGACAAAATGCCTTTCCCTAAACTTTTCAGATGGTAAATGCTCTACTATCTCTGTAGAGCAATCCAGCCACAACTATAAATAAAAATAAGCAATTACACTCCATGAATTCTCCAAATGAGAATACAAAATTCTAGTGACTCCCCATATATCACTGAACTTATAACCAACTCTACTATTTCATACCATAACATGGTTCACTGAATTCAAATATTAGCTATCGGAAAAGAGAAATCTCACACTGATTTAGTGAAATAAATGTATTTTTGTTTTGAGGCTGAATCTTTAGAGATAGCACAACTTAAACACATCTCATGTTCCTGGAAAGGCCATAAGATCTAATCACTATAAAAAGGTGTTGAATGGAAGCTGGGGGAAAGCAATGCCAGAGCCAGAGCCTCATTCAAGTTGCACAGTCCACATGGTGGAATTGCAAAGCATAAATTTCATATCATCAGTACCCACACATTTGAGAACAGACTTTTAAACAAGGGGCATACAAAAAGTTGGAAAGGAGAATACAATAGCACAGATTCTTTACTGATGTACCAGCCTAGTCACACCACTCATCTTGCCAGCAGGCTGGCTTGGCACTGAAAATTAACACAGCAGCAAACTGGACTCATTTGAAGGGTTTTTGTAGTTGTTTTTTGAGTGCAGCATTTTCTAAACTCTCATCTTCCACTTTCTGCAATTGTAGATGTCAATTTTAAATGAAAACTGCCCAGGAAGAACCTACAGTTCATTTGGGCTCCAGAGAGAACAATGTACCAAGTTAGGGTCAAGTTGGACATGGGAAGTAAGGCATATAAGATCAAGCTCAACCTTTTTGTTTTAATAAGTTTGTGTTAACAAGTTACAAATTATTACTGTCTCCTAAACTGATATTACAGTTGTGAGAGTGCAGGACTGGCATGTGGTGCAGGCAGGAATTTGAACCAACTTGTGTTTCAGTTGAGCTCCAGTTCTGACTCTTCTTCTGCCATGACAGAAATGTCTGGTTCCAGTTCAGACCAGTAAAGCTTAGCTCAGCTGGAAACCTTGGACCGTTTTGAAATAGTCTATGCTGGAAAGCAGATGGCAAGTGAAAGAAGCAGGATGGCATGGTGCTCCAGAGAAGAAGAATGCATTTCTTGTAGCCATGAGAGGATGGACAGAGGCACTGGGAATGATGTTGCTCTTTATGCCCTCACTGGGGCAAATGCTCCCTGTGCACACAGGGCACACCAGTTTCCAGTTACCAGGGGTGAGCACAACAATCTTTCCTTCCACCCACCTATGAGATGACCTATATACATCAGACTATTACTTGGTATGCAATAACAAACCCTGTGAATATTCAACTTGGAATAGTTTGACCAAATCTTGTTGACAAGAACACTGGACATGAGAAAGACTTTCTCATGGATGCAAGATTATTGCAGATAGTACAATGCAGTCCTTAATTTTTTGCAGATCTGCAGGAGCTTCTCCTCCATGGGAGTCTACCTCCAACTCTTTCGGTATTTGATCAAGTTGGCCCAGTGCAGCTCCTAAAATTTGCTGTCACAATTCTAAGCAACCTGTGCATTATGGCCTGGTATCTATGCAGAGATCATCCTCTGGGAAAGAAAATATCATCATGATTCCAAGTATGAAACAAGATTCAACAAAATAGGTTATCCAAGATGTGAAAGATGTTGCCTCTCAAACAACGGGCTACACTTCTCTAGGCCATTTTTCACTGGCCATCATATCAACATTTAAAGTTCAAAGCACATTATTAAAGTTTTACTTTATTTTATTATATTTCATCTTGGGTTTCTTAACTATCTCTTAAGAGTTGTTAGAAGAAAGGTTTACAAACCTTAACACAAGATCTTAAAACCTCACTAGATGGAGTGATTCTTACCTAGAAACGAAACGCAGACTTTACAGAAAGTATGAAACTGGAACTTGCTGGCAGCTTCCAGTAGGGTTTTTGCATTGGCTGAATCTATGATCAAAGAACCTGTATAAACAAACTCCAGAAGTAACTCCAGGACATCCGCAGTGAGGTTGGACATGGCCAATTCCAGCTTCTCCCCACTTCTGCTACTGTCTCGTGGTGACCTGGTAACAGCAGACAATTAAATTACGGACATTACACCATCCCCATTTTCTTGGCATTTATTGATTAGTGAGGGCTAGAAAATCGCTTTGCACCTCATTATATTTCTCCATTATTTTTGTTTACGGAACTGAAGAATATGAATTTTAAAATATCTGAACTTAAAAACTTTAACTGGATCTGAAAGAGAAGAGTCTTAAAGCAAGTCTTATGAAAAATCTGTTTATTGCTACTTTGCATTTTCATGCAAAAACAGTTGCAAAAGAAAAGGAAAGAAAAAGAAAGGAAAGAAAGAAAAAGGAAAATGAATGATCCAACATTAATGAAAATGAGGAATAGGATTAGCTTTCAAAGGGAAACAATACATTTTACCATCTTGGTTAACATCTCATCTTCTCTGCATAATATAACAGTTAAGGAAAAACAGCTTTCCAATTTCAAGAGAAAAGGTCATCTACTTTTTCAGGAATCCAGCACTGGAATAATTTTAAATGTCATGTGCACTTAAGGATACATTTAAAGACCTTTTCATAAAAAATAACAATAAAAAATACTAATTTCTATTTAGCTTGAACTTCTCAGTATGTTATATTAAAGTATAGATATGATCAATATGATATCCGTGTAGAGATGGTCAAATATATGCTTATTCTAAAATCTATTGTTCCCTTTTAGGCACTAAAAAAAGGAAGCCCTTCATGGCAATTGCTTTGAAAACTGAATACAAGACAAGCTAGACAGACAAAATGGTTAGAGCAAAGAAGGGAGAGGGGGGAAAACAACAACCAGCTCTGCCACAGGAAGCCAGCAGCCATCCTCTAGGAGTTTCATGACTGTGGCCTACGGTTTTTCCTGCATGAAGTGCTGAACAATTTGGGGATCAAAGTATCTCCTGCATTTGAAGTGTGGATTAGTGCTTGTGAAATTATTGGACAAAAAGAAAGTCATACTGAATTAAAGTAAGGGCCCAGTTCTTAATACATGGTTGGCTGATGTGTCTGCAACACTAAAGACAGGTTACACCTGAAAGACAAAAGTGATGATAAATTTGGTACCATCAAGGAGGGGAGGGGAAATCTGTTGGAGTAAGAAAATAAACTCTTTTAATGGTTAGGACCATCCACCACCTTCTCAAAGAAACATGAGCTTTTGTCTGTCACTGGACAGTCAACGTCTGCTCGCTCCAGTTCTGCTAGAGTATTTGCAAAAGCCATTGCACAAGTGACACAAAACCAGCATACGATGCGGCATGACATATATGAACTGGCCAAAGCATCACTATTCACACGCAATGCCAGCTTTAAGCATGAGCACAGCACTACCAACCTCTTGGATTCACACAGCTGCCTAGAAAGGCGATGGTCAGACCTCTACTACCGTAACGGAGGAAAAATAAACAACATATGAGGTTCAGTTTTCTTCCTGCATGACACCCTACCCCACCCACCCCAATAACACCTAAAATCATTTGGGAAAATGCTTAAAATTTGCAGTGGATGCTTTGTCATTGGTCTTCTGTTGACTAACCCTGTTCAAGTCAAGGGCACAACTTTAATTCATACAAATCTCTGTAGGATCAAAGCTTTAAAGAGGTTCCATTTTCAATGGGGGAGCAGCTAGCACGCCTGAATTTCATAGTCTTCTCTAAGGTAGTAAACAATGGTTACTCCCATTCAGAAAAGGAAACTGAGGCACAAGTAGACAAAATCACTTGCCTATGATCATAGAGAGTCAGGGGCAAAACAAGGAATGAAACCTCATTTTTAAAAGCCTGAATATTGAACTGCCCCTTTGCATGGAAACACAGGTGCATTAGACCCTATTCCACAAGCAGATGGGTAAGAACACATACTGATCATGATACCTGTTGTACCCCTACAAGCACTGATGTGTATGCTATTCTGAATCCTTATGCTTTATCACACCACAGTATTATTTCTGAATTCTTGCATATGGATTCAATTCTACACTTGAGGCAGAAAACCTCAGATGTCAAAACACAAGAGTGGCCATTTCCTAGATCCTTGAGAGGGCATCACAAAATGCTGGGCTTTTTTTTCTTTTCTCACACTCACACACCAATAACATGCCACATATCTGATTTATCTCCAGTTGTACATACATCTGGTGCTACACTCCGAGCTATTGAAATACCTCCTGGTACCAATGTAATTCTTGCTGAACTGCTCCCAGAAGCAGTTCGTACCTGACAGTGGGTTCATATTCGTGTGGACTGGTTAATAAGGGCACTGCTTAAAATTTAAGGGAGCTTTGCAGGTACCCAGCAAGCAAGAGAGTCAGGCTCTTTGCACCATGGGATGCCCCACCATAAGCAATTATTTATTTAACACCACTAATTGCACTGTGCTGGTGATGGCTGCGGGAATGTCTGTGCGTGGTCTGTTGGGAATCGCACGATCTCACCCAGCAGAGAGACCAGGAGGCACAAAGGAAAGGATGATGTGACACCAATGTCAGCACAGACACATACCCATGTTAGCAACAACTGCAAGCTGCTATTTTTCAGAATAATTAAGTAATAATCTCTTTTACTTTGTAATACATGGAGCAATAAACTGCTGCTGCAATTGATTAAATGCCAAAGAAAAGCTAAGGTGTTTAATCAATCACTAGAGCCACTTATGGCAAGTATAATACAAAGATACAGAGATTATTGATATTACACAATGAGCCAGAAATGGGAAAGAACATGGTCCCTATTCCTGCCTCTGCAATGCCTTGAACGTGTTGTGCTGTTTTGCCTGCACTTTCAAAGCAGAGAGCCCTTCAGCTCCTTGTTTGGCCGGACCAAATGCTGAGCATAGGCTTGATTCAGTCTGCACAGGAAAATCACAGCTACCCTGTTTTCCACAGTGGGCATCTGGCTTGGTGCAGGCTGGAAAATGGGCAGGGAAATGGCTGAGGCAGGTCCTAATGGATCAAAAATAAGTGTTTGAAGGAAGAGAAGAAAGAACGTAACGTGGGGAAACAGACTGATGCGACTGAAGTGGGAAATTCCAAAGATTACTTCTTGAAACAATTTCAGTTTATTGGGTCATGGCATCCCCCTCAAAGCCTGACCAAAGGTTTCTGTGTTCTTTGTTTTCACACATATTAGCATATAAATATGCCCTGCACAATTATATTTCATCTATTTGAGACAAAGCCTTCTCTCAGCTACTCTAGAGGAACTGCAATGAATTGGCTAGTGCCCTACTATGAGAATAGAATTTAGTCCTATAAATGCATATTCAGTGGATTGGGGAAAGTCTGTAGAAATATATACAGCTGTGCCCCAAATAGCTCATCCTGTATTACATCAGGAGGAGTTTTGTCAGTGGCATCAGTAGATGCAAACATTTACAGAAGTCTGTTACCAGAAAAGCCCTGACTTCCTGCCTTATGAGCTGGGAAAAGCCATTTCTGCCTGGTACATACACTCCTGTTCCCTGATTCCTGGCACAAAGACTGGGTGTTTTGGGGATGGAGAGCCTGTCTCCTTCATGTTTCAGTCTCACTTGATGCCAGGTAACATACACTTATCGTCTGTGGACATCATTAAATGCGGCACATTCTGCTATTTGCCCTGTGAAATCTAAAGTTTAAATAGAATGATGTCATTTTATTGGCCTTGTAATCATTGCTCATATTATAAAGGTCACACATTTCAGATTGTGGCAGAAAATCAATAGCTCTCCCAACAGCCTCTAGGGGAAAAAGTTTTGCTTCTGAAGAATAATATATAATAAACAATTTTAGTCCTTACTTTATCGTCGCTGTAATCTTGGAGAAAAGCTACAGTAAAAATCTGGCAAAGGCTGATATATAAACTCATTAAAATTGGGAAGTGATTTAGAACAGGACTTTTAAAAAGATTTATCTTGAGCTAAACAGCAAAGAGATTTGTTTAGGTCTACATTTAAACAAGCTCCAAGAGCTCTTTAACAGCTTAATTTTACGGTAGCTGTTGGGGAATTCTTTCAGATTTACAAATCATGTATTTCTCCAGCAAGGTGATAGACCTGAACAATGTGCAAGCAGAACTGAACCTGCAGATAAGCAGGAAGCACGGATACACTCTAAATGGGTAAGGGGGGAGTTACTGAAAAATATTCTGTATTGTCTGGAATAATTAAGCCTAACAAAATCAAGCCAATGCCTTTGAACATACTCTGGCTACTTATCCTTCAACTTAATTGCTTAAACTAGAGAAGACAAAGGCACAGGGAACCTTTTAAAGCAAAAGATGGCTCGATTATGCTCTCAAATAACAAATCAAAATCAGTGTCCCCTTCTGTTAACTGATATATACAAAAGAGCTGAAATGTTTAAAGACTTGAGAGGAGGAAAAATAACCCTAATACCTCATCTGCAAGATTTAGCAGTGAAACTGACTAAAGAAAAGTAGAGAACTTTACATTTTTGGTATTCATTTGTCCTTGAAAATCACTTCCATACATGTAATACACACAGACAAGAATCAGCACTAGTGTTTTCATGCTTAATAGCGAGTCAACCAAGTTTTCTGCATCCTGAGTTATAAATAGATGTGTATCTGCATTTTCCCTGCATTATTCGTATCAACACGCTCACATAACAGAATGTCTGTATGATTCTGTTCAAAACATTTAATAGTGAGATGCCTTGATTTGCAAAGCCGCATTTAGAGTCTGGCTAAAGTAGCCGTGTAAGTGAAACACTGCTAACGCATCAATTTGTCAATTTATGGACAGCGCTGCCGCCTCTCATTCAGCCTTCCCTCATGGTTTGGATATGCTGCCTTTAACTGGCTTGCAACATTATTTTGACTGACTAATGGTTTGGCTACAGCTTCACTCAATTTTAGATCAAATACGAAAAGCTACCTATACCCAGTGCAGATGCCAGCCAACGCTCTGTTTACAAGCTATAGTCACAAAGTCAAAACAAATTCTGGATGTTCAAAATGGAGCCATCTGCACGGAATAAACATGAAAAATGTGAAACATTTTATGTAAATGTACATTACTGCCTAGGAACAGTTGGTTCAGCTTCCTCCCCGGCTGCCTGGTTGGGAACAGGAGGACTGACAGAGTTTGTGACACCTATTTACATTCAATGCCATATGACTCACTGTGCCATAGAATCAAAGGTAGGACATATACTTAAGCTTTTTTCTCTAAAAGGGCACTGAAATAAATTATTACCTTTTAAAATAAAGACACATTTAGAATTATTATTTGTTATCTTTTTCTGGAGATGTGGGACTTGGTGTGTTTAGGTCTCCAGAAAACAGGAAATCCAAGATTTTTATGTAAGATGAAGCACTTAAATAAAGAGAAGCTACTTCTTTTTATCGCTGTCAAATTATTTTGATTACCAAAGAAAGGACTCCAGACTGGGATAGACAGCTTCTCACAAGGCTTAAGAGTCTGTTAGCTGTGTGCTCATTAGAAACTGCTGTTCAAGTCGACACAATTTAGACTGAACATCTTGTTTATTGTGGAACTGAACTTTCTACTTTAATCCTTAAAGCACCAAAACTCCAGGCAAAGAAGAGAGCGCAATGTTGATGCATCTTAACTGTCCACTATTTGATTTTTTTTATCATCTTCAGAGTTATTAATGGTTCAAACTCCATATGTCTATTTATCTTGGGAGAAGCAAAAAAGAAACTTCATTATGCTATAGCCAGCCTTCAGCTATGTACAGAACAGACACAGCACTCTACATGGAAAGTCATATTTCGTACCAAAGAGCTTAATTTATCATAATTACATGCTCACGAGACATAAAAGCATAGATGCCCAAACATGCCAACATACATTTCCATGACATGCACCAAGACACATGTGCATACCGAGGTAACAGGTTATTTACTGAGTTATACAAGTTTATGCAGCTGCAAGGTAATCAATCATATAAATGATGACAGGACGGGACATTTATAGAGTAGCATCATTGCAATGCGTATGTCATAAGGCACTGAATGTTTTATTAAACAGAATTTACAAAAAATAAATTACACCCCAGCATTCCTTCTCCTGTGGAATTGTTTTATCAGCTCAAAATGTATTAACTCGCAAATCTCTGTCTTCGTTATCCTATCTCGTAGATAAACATTATCTTTGAGCCTCAGTCACTATCCATCTGTCTCATGAGAGAAGAAAACATGTACTGTGATGGTGCTATTGTATGATTACAATAAAGAACTAGTAGAATCACAAGCTTAAATAAATTACATTGTTTAAACACAGGTTTGCAAATTTGTCAGGAAAATTTACCTGACCAACAAATCCATTTGCTCACTTTTTATCAGGATGTTGATACAAATAATGTTCCTTGTTCCAAGCAAACAAAATTTGGCAAGACTAGTTTAACTTATTAGGGTCAAATGCTGCCAGTTTGCACCTGCTCTATCAGAAGAAAATCAGGAAAATTAATGGCTGTGAGCTCAGGCACGCACCAGCAGCTCCTCCTAATTCACCATCACAGAAATGATCATTACAAACCAAGACGAGCAATGGGATTAACAGCAAACGCTTTTGTTCACGGACAACATGGCCAGAATAAAATAAAGCAAACAAAAGAGCCACGTTCCCTATATACCCTTAATGCCATTCACTGACGGAACACAATCTAAATGCTCAGTCAAGACCGTTTCTAAAGGCGTGGGATCAGCGGCAGCCTGTAACGCTATAGTGTCGGAGATCACAGTCGGAGGCACAAATCTGGCTCCCTGCTGAGATTTAAGAAAGAAGATGATGAGTTTGAAGATGCTGGCTTAAATGACTAGCAAGTGAATGAAGAAGTAAATAGCAAGTGCCCTTGGAAGAAAAGAGTTTCATGACCTGGACTTTTGCTAGGGACTGAAAATAAACTGAATTTCACAAGGCACTAGTGGAGAAGTAAAAAACTGGGCCAACTTATTAATAGTGTGGGATCTAACTTGTTTGCAAGTATCTCTGGCAGCCTGATTCAGTGGCAAAATAACCTGGGTGAGAGCTACTGTTTGTTATAGGTAAATAAAAAATGCAAGCAGGTTTCGGTGTATTATATGGGAAGGAAGATTAAAAATGAAATGACAGAATAAAAAATTTATTCTCATCAAACTTAAAGCTCACCCCCTTTCCCAACTCCTATCTGATTTCTTTTAACGACATTTGTTATACCATCAAAAACCAGCTTAGCAGAGCTGGCATGCAGCTAATAAATCCATTTCTTAGGAATGTGGTGAAATTTATACAAGTAATTATCTAGGCAGTCTATCCAAGCCTCTTTCTCATCTTTGCAATGTCTAGAGGGAAAACAATAATAAAATAATGATAACCACGATTATTATTTATTACTAGTACTATGATTATGACAGTGCCCAAAGATCCCAATCAGCATTTCAGTAATTAGAATTAATTCTGTCAGGCGCTGGTTCTTTCTCCTTCAGCTACAGGGTGTTGCTAGTGCTTTTCTACAGTATATGTAGAGCCTGAGATGTGAATGAAAGGTATTACACAGCATCAGCTATGGCCACAGTATGTATGAGAAAAGGCAGATAGCTCTTCTGACCCCATCAGTCCCTGCCCACCCCACCCTGCAGAACTGCTATGATTGTTTCAGTCACTGAAACAGCACTAGGCAAGCAAAAAGAGGGTGCTGTGATCTGATATGATCATAACCTGGTCATATTAATTGAAATTCATTATCCCAACCCAGCAGTGGCTAATCCTTGATGATTTAAATAAAAGGAGTGAACTGCTGATCCCTAGAGCTACCTGCGAGCACACTGGAGTTTGAGATTTGATTACACTCATTTTAGGGCAAGACTGGCTTTTGGAAGTGGTCCAAAAATGACAGTTTTCAAGAACATGGCTCCGGTTTCTATGCTGTGGAAGTGGGTTTTTTGTTGTTGTTTTCTTTAATCCATTTAGCTTGACTTGCACCTTGTTAGGTAACTGTACCCTTTCACCCTTAAATTTCAACACAGGCAAGCCCAGTCAGGGCTGTGAGATTTAAGTAAATATAGGTAGGTCACTCACACCAGCATCTTATAAGTGGTTGCATGACAGCTGCGTGGCTTGCAGATGGGTACAGACGGAGCAAGAGAGGTGATTAGTCTGTCATTCCTTGGATAAGATTTGCAGGATTTGTAGTTGAGTCTAGAAGTTACATGAGCAAAAAGCCCCAGCTACCATAAACAGTGATACTGTCAAGGAGGGAGAGCAGTGAGAAGTTCAGGGATCTGCTTAGTGCCTCTGCAAGCTGCTGCCATTACAAGGCAGATATTTAATTTTTGTGCTGCACCTCGACACTTGAAAAGGAGCCTTTCTGTCCTGCTTGCCAGGGTTTCTCTTCAGAGCAGGGCACATTGCTCTGTCCCTCCTTTCAGAGTAGCATCCAGCCCAAGCCACTCACGCTCCCAACCCACAGCCAATGCTTGCCAGGCTGGAAATAGCTGGGCTGTGATGCCTGCAATGGGTTTTGTGGCAGTTCCTTAGCCTGGCAGCCCAGAACACCACTGAACATTTGTAAGCTGCCATTCATTTATGTAGAAGGCCATACATTTTTGCTTGATGAAAACATGTTTTCCAAGGTCTGGCAGCTACAAAATTTGAAGCCCAGCAGGGAGCTCTGAGAGGCGGGTAGGTGGCTGCTGGGGCAGGCAGAGCGAGTGGAGCGTTCATGGGAATGGGCCACCAAAAGCAGAGAGCTATGTTCTGTGCCAAGGTCTTGTGCTCAACACACAGCAATTATCACTGCCTCGTTTAAGAGAAAAATGTTGTCCATAGCACAGTTTACACCTGTTCCCTGGCAGTAAAGGGTGAAGGAGATTTCATGCTCCCAAGCGACCTCCTGTTCTCATGGACTCCTTTTAATTGTTTAACAGAAACCCCTGGGGTCTAGGCACGACATACCTCTCCTGGTACCTAAAATAAACATTATATTTTTAACTCCCTATTTCTCTGTTTTCAACTAAATGTCATAATTTGTTTCCACATTCGTTCTGTTCTACAATGGAGCTGAAGCATGCAGATGTAGAAATGCTGCCTGTTCCTCTCCTGGAGTTAAAAGCAAGATTCTTAATAAGCAGGAAAACACGAAGGGGTCACTAAGAGTAGATTTTTCTTTCATCTGCTATTTCTCATTTTGGGCTTTTTACAACGTAAACACAAACCAGACAGTCTGTTTTCCAGACACCTAAATGCTTCTGCAGTTTTGTCAGGCTGTTTCAGATGGATAGAGGCAGGTTTCTCTGTTGTGCATCCAAATGCTGCCTTTCCACACAATGGTGCAAAATGCAGAATGACATCTTCGTCCTCAGCGTAGGTGTAAAGCAAGAGGAATTTGGCCCTCTTACCCTAAATGCTTTACTTCTCCTGCCCTGCCCTCAAGCCCTCAGAGAATACATACAATCATATTTTAGAAAAACAAATAAAAAATCTGAACACTTGCAAAAAGAGGAAGGTATTGTGGAAAAGCAATTTGGCCATGAAGACACTGGCTCTACTTTGTAGGAAAAGAAGGATGAACACTGCACGGCCAGATTGCAATGCATCCAAAAATGCTGGTTCTTATGATGGAATCTGTTTGTGCATGTGACTTACTGCTCTGTGCCAGTGAAATAAGGCACCCAGGATGACTTCAAGATTAGAAAGCATCATTAAAATCAAACCTTGAAAAGACAAACCTTGTAGGACAGGATCTGTGTATCACTAGTACCTGACCACAGAGAAGTCAGCTTATAAAAGCCTGCTAATAAAAGCAAGCATTTTGGCCAAGAAGACACTTTCATGTTAAGTGCTTACTATTAATAATGTCCTATTTGGTAGACATTCCAGTACTCTGGGTTGGGTTAACAAGAAGAAAGTACCAAATGAAAATGTTCCGGTGAAACTCTTTTTGTTACGGAAATATCAGACATTCCATTTATCCAGCAGCTGCATTTGTCTATCCAAAACACAGCTGGAAAAAAATAGAGATGCCTCTTCATGGTATTTTCCATTCCTTCCTTCCTTCCGGAACACACACACGCACGCGCACACACACACACACACACAGGGCAGATAAAAAAACAGAGCTCATTTCTCTCTTCCCCCAAACCAAGAAAATCCATGCTCTGCAAAAGGCACATTTTTTCTGATGGATTTGGGTCTGTTTCTTTCTTTCTGTGTACGTGTATAAGCATATGTATGGGTCATTAAGAAAAGCACTAGTTTCCATAAGAAATCATTCATGTCCTTTTAGCCAGCTACACTTCAGGATGGAAGACTGGTCTTTCTCTCTGGATCATGAAAAATAAGGAGGGGACTTGCCTCTTGGAGAGGTCTGTTTCCCTCTCTGTGGACTGTAGCAATAGTCTAGAAGGTGAGGCTACACTCAACCTGCCTTAGATGCCAACCTTGGACCTAAATGTTGGTTAATTAATATGAGAGACAAGCACATCTCATTGGTCCATGACGATCTCCTACCTGCCTGCACATAGGAACCTGAATTAGGAGAAAAAGATCCTTTTGGAAGCATTCAACGTGCTTCTCTTCATTGCCTGTACCACAAACTAAGCCCTTGCTTTGAGAAGGTTGATTTCTTAAGTATCTAAAATGTAGGTGCAAATTAGAGACCAAAATAGGGCAGACCGGACTCACTATAGTTGGAGGCGCACTCAAAATACGTAAGATGGCATTTTAAAGTACAGACAGGGAATTTAGGCAGCTTCCAGCTTCTATTTATCATCCACATTCCCCTGAAACCCTGTACTGCAGCATCCTTGTATGGATACCCATCCTTCCCCTGAACCTCACCTTCTTCCCTTCATGGGCACAGTGAAGTGGAACAGATGGCAGGAACATTTCACACCTGCTGTTCCTAATGCACATAATCCTTTTCAGATGATTTTGCATTGAAAAGGACTAAGATGCTTTTCATGGTCAGTTGCTGTTGGGAGGGAGATGAACACCGAGTCCTGGCTTAGGCTCAAGTTCTGTGCAGCTTCTGATGGGGACTAGATAACCTGTTTCCAAAGGCACAGTGTTTGGTATGGTGCCTCAGGCTCAGGACTGGACTAACCCAACTTCAAAAGGGCCATGCTCATATATTTAGAAGATAAATTACATGTAATGAGGAATTTTCTGAATGAGGAGCAGAATGCTTGGCACAGGATTACCCATTTTCTGAGGAATTAAGTGGGTTTCGAAGTGCAATCTCACCACCAAATTTGTTTCTTAAATATCTTTAGAATAATTTTGGAGAATCAAACCTGATTATCATCTTTTCAATACAGTGCAATAAAACCAATATATTTTCTTCCCTGCTCTGAGTAATTCTCATCAGGTAGCCTTCCTCAAGATGAGCAGTAGCTCTAGTTCTATTATGCTTTTTGTCTGTACTTTGGTGTTGGTTTTTTTTACTTTGAGAAGGGGATAAGTGATCTTATTTGGTTTTGAACACATCCCTTTCATTCTTTTGAAACACTACTTGCTATTCTGCCATCAGATACCAACTTGAACACACAGTGGAATCAATGGCAGAATATGAGGCTAACAATAACTAGTCTGTAGCAAATAACAGCCAAAGGAAATACTCTGGAAGATTCTGTTTTTGTAGGTTTATATGAATGTGCACCTTCATGAGCAGATCATCTTCTTGATGTTTCTGGTGACCCTTCAGTGCCTTTGGTTGGAATGATGTAAAAGTTTAACTCCAGCACACACTGATTGAAATGGCTTTTATATGATATTTAATATAAAGAGATCTCTTTTATTCTTTAAGAAAAACTGGCATTTCTTGTTTTGATTTCTATACTAACACAAGGAGTGCAATAAAAATCACATAAAGCTTTAAGTACTGTTACAAAGGAGCTGCTAAGGAGTATCAGGAGAGGATCCTAGATGTCTTGCTTTTATAAACATTCCGATTCTGTGAACTATAATGATTCTATATTAATAAGGGCATGATTCTACAAAATACAGTGCCTCTTGCAACCTGAATCCTTGACTCCCATTGACTTCGTGGGGTTTCAAAAAGGACTAGGCTTTACACTGCAAGTATCCTACAAAAAGCAAGCCTTTAGAAATTCCACCCCATAGCCCTGAGTTCATTGTCTTGCAAAGATATATTTGCTCAGTTTACAGGTGAATGTTTATTTTTCTCACCTGACAGTTTTGCAAACTCAACTTGACATCAAGCTGAATTTTTTTTTATTCGAGCATCATCATCAGTAATAAAGGTATTTTTGTCTTGGATACACCTGTGCAACTCCATTAGCCTCCATCAAGGATACATGTGTGCAACTGAGGTTATATATGGAAGACAACTGGGATGGACAGACCTGACTGTGGACACCAATCGACCTCTGGAATATTTATTGCTGATGATGATGTGAAAGAAGGCAAAAAGTGGTGAGGTTAGCAAACAGGCTAAACCTTGCACTATTTTTTTCTTGTAATGCATGCAAGCCTTATTATGTGAGCAGCTGAAAGACAATACATGCTGAAACCTAGGGCTTTGCTTTCATAGTCTCTTTTCAGAGCATTTAAATAAGTTTAGGCTTTTTTATTGTTTTAACTGAGTTCATATCAGAGCAGTGCTCAATCTAAAGTATATCTCCATTTGATAACTAAATAATAAAGAAACAGGATTTGTCAGTGTGCTTCTAGAAATAGATGCTGCCTGGTGACTTCTGCACACATGCAGTTGCCTTCGCAGCAAAATCCAAATGACAGTCTTTGGCCAGTCAGTGATTTGATTACTGTAAGTTGAAACTAAGATTTTTTATTTTCCTGTAGACTCTAGTCCTTATCATCCTAAAAAGCATATCCTGTAGCCTTAACAATTAAATAATAATGAGCAGACAGAAAAGAAAGGACAGGAGAGTTCTGGCACAGCTACTGCTAGCAATCATTAGATTTACAGAGGGGAAAAGACATGCTTCCTAGGCCAACATATTTTTTATGAATAATTGATAAGGCAGTCAGTACTGTTATATCATAGAAATGTAATATATGTCCACAATTATAGAACCAGCTTTGTGCAAAAGGACACAATACACTGAAAGAAGATACCAGCCAATATGCCATCCTGAAATAAAATACAGTCACTATTGTGTTAGTTGGCAAAATTTAAATACAGGATTTGAAGCAAGCAAAATGTTCTTTAATCCCATTTTTTTAGCACAGTCCAGGCTCAGTCTGCTCAGGAAAATACTGCAAGGCAAAATCAGCAGCTGCATTAATTTGCTGATGATTGAGAGAAAAATGAAAGTTATCCTTGTGTTTTTTTTCTCCCTACTTGCTACTCTAACTTACTAATAATATGGGAGTACCAATTTATTCCTATGCGAGTATATGAAGCATACAAATTGAAAAATCAATGTAATGGAAAAAAAAGATTATCATGCACTGTTTAGAATCAATCAGCTAGAAACAGAGGGGGGAAAATACGAAGGTGGAGACATGATGTTTAGAAAATGTACATATTGTACCTACCCTAAAGTAGTGTGTTTGTATGAAAAAACTACTCTTAGTCTAACATGCAGACTGAGCTATATTTTGACCAGAAAATCATCTTATTTCAAATTTTTTTCTAGAGACATTAATCAGTTGTTTTTTCTTCTTTTAAAAGTCCCTGAATAATAAAAATATCAATCCCTTTGCCCAAAAAAAAAGCCACACAAAAGCATGTAACAAAGATTTGAGGGTGAAGGGATTACAGTACTCCAAATGCTTTATTAGCATGATGTCTCAGCATCGTTCACCAGAACGCTGATGGCTTATTGTAGCCCAAAGGACAGACTTGTGTCATGCGTGACAGAGTCCCTTGAAAACATCAACAGCAACAGTTTTTACTTGTGGACTGAATCACCATTAGCAGTGGAGTTTAAATCTTAGACCTCTCAGTGGTGAAACACTTTCTTCAGCCACAACCAGCCTCTACTCATCAGAAATAATTACACTGTACGAGTCAGATGTGTAACAAATGGATCTGAGTCTCAGTTTGGAAATACATTCAGAGGAGGTGGAAAGAATGGCTACTGGCTCTGTGACAGGAGATTCAATCTTCATAAACCTGCAAGAGAGGGGAGGAAAAAAAAGCGACACAAATGCGCCCTACAAAAGAACAGAGCAGATCACAGCTGGAAGGAAGGCAAACCTTTTAATCAGGTCCTTGAAATACAAGCTGCAGGAAGCTAGAACATTTTGGTGGACTTCAAACTCTTTGCCTTCAACAATAATTTTCAGGTCTGTAAACTCTTTCGCTCTGCGTTGCTGGTTCAACTCCTTCAACATTTCTGCAGAACAGAGAAGACAGACAGTGCCAGGGTTCCCATTAAGAGTTTTTTATTTTTACGTTTTAATTTCTTTTTTTTTTTTTTTTTGTAAAGACGTAGAGAAACAGGAAACAATTGATATTTTTGTTGGTAAGATTGGCTCAACACAGACAGTCAGAAGTTACAAACATAACATATTAAAAAAAAGGAAAATAAAAAAGCAGGAACCAGTAAGTTTAAATAACTGAAATATATATACACAGAAAAAAAGCAAAAGCAATCCTAAATTTGGAAGGGTTAAAAACGAAAACAAAATATTTCAGCATCAGCAAATTAGAAACACAGAGAATGCATTATCACAGAAAAGTTAAAATAATTTGTTATAATAAAAATCAAGAGCTAATGATTTTCTATCAAATGGAAAAAAGTTTTGAACATACTAGAATAATATTAGTAAAAATATGGTATTATGATGCAATGTGAATTGGATATGGGTCAAAATAATAAAACCACAAGACCTGCAAAATAACTTATCCTTAATATAGTAAAAATGTGTTAAGCCTTTCAGAAAACAGAATAAAATAGCACTTCTAAATAATATATAAATTACAATGCATAAAAAATTAGCCAAATTATCAATGCACCTTGCAATATTCTTCAGCTATATAGGCTACAATTGTCTATGTTTCAGAATTAGCTTAAAAGCATCCTTATGATAAAAAATAATCTCACATAGAGAATAAATTACTGCCTTTTATAGCAATTCCCATTTTTTGCACTCCAAGGATTTTTACCATCACAGCATTTTTATTTTTTAGCCTTCAATGGCTTCATTTACAGCAACAATCAACTTTCACACATCATGAAAGAATCATAATGATTAAAATAACCTATGAAAGTGTTTCCATCCTGCAATAAAACACCTACCTTGTGCGATGCCTCCTTTTATACAACCTACTGGTGCTAACGGAATGAAATGATAGCCATGTCACATCTTCATATGGGGATGTGAACTACTAAGCAACCTACATGTTTTATATGCTGGCTGGACCTTTAAGGGTAAGACTTCCCTCCAACTTTGCAGACCAAAGTGGCTATCAAGATGAATAATATACTTTTCACCTGGGCAATAGCCTGGTGGTTCAGAAGCCAGTGATCAAGATGACAAAAGAGCTGATTTTAAATACTAAAGGACTTTGGGTTTATTTTATGTTTGCAATAGGTCAAGGTTCTCATTTTCTCAGTGTAACACCCTGAACACATTCCTCTTCAGACAGATCTGTAAATCAACTGCAGTTCCTTACACAAAGTAAAAGGGACCTCAAGAATGTGTAACTGTAACTGTGCTCAAAGCCAATGTCAGGCGTGGGCACTGGGCTGCCAAGGCATCACCAAAGGGCCTCATGGTGAAACAGAGACCCCTATAATCTCTGGGCTCTCCTGCTTCCCCAAGGAAACTCAACAGGAATCACTCCAGCGAAGCATTAGTGTTTAACAACACAAAAGCATGCAAATATACAACTGTTCCACGAAAAGAAATTGAAGTTCTCCCAAGCCTCAACATCTGTGGTGCACATTTTTCAGGCCTAAGTAAATAAATGTCACCTTGGACATTTATGTCTATTTAATGGAAACACAGTAGTGTCTGAAAGGCTAATTATTCTGTGCTGAAATGGGTCAGTGCTCTCCAGAGAGCAAGCAGATCATTAGAGAGGGCACAGAAATAACAGCAGGCTTTTGTCAGATCTATAATAGGGGAAAATAAACCACTCTGTCCTGTGGGTGCTATAGCAGGGCCTATTTTTAACAGCTTCAGCTGAGCTATAGCACAACGATACATTTTGAGCAAAACCAGAAACAGGATCCGAATGTTCACTCCTCTGCAGGAAAGTCTCAGGGGTTGGCTGGAGGTGGTGATTCCTGAAGTCTAACTGCACCACGAACCCTTCAGGCCTTGGTTAAAGACCAAGGATGCTTTGGGCACAAGGGGTGTTCTACTTCACTTAGGGCCAAAGTGACTGAGCTATCTGGTTTCACAGGAACAGTACCAGGTGCTTTTTCAGTTGCATATTTTTGGAGGCAATTGTGGAGGGAGCATTTTTCTGTCCCTTTTCACATATGAACAACTTTTTTTCTTTTTGTGTCTTGGTCCATTTTCCCACTTTCATTTACAGCAACGACATTTTCCTCCCCACCAATTTTCTATCATTTCATGCCTCAAAGACAGTTACTTTTCCCACTAAACTTTCTGATACTCTCTCCTCTTTTCAAATTTGCCCAGCCACTGTCCTTCATCCCCATTTGCACTTGTCCTAAGTTCCTATTCAAGATCCTTTTCTTTAATATCTGTGACTTTGCAACCTTTCTTGCAGAAGCTCTTCAGGACAAGGGCTCCATTCACGACAAAGTCATACAAGTCTAAGATTATGCTTACACAAAAGGTCAATCTCCATCTCACCTCATTCCACTTCCCCCTTTTAAAGCTCATGATCAATTATTCTAGTGTTCAAAGAGCACAACTGTACGAATAGCAACTGCATAGATATATCTTGTGTTTGAGAAAAAGAGAGGAGAGGAAACAGAGTTTAGTTGCATTCTGAGTGGGCTGAGGGTTTTGGGAGGTGAGCTCAGGATAAGCAGGGCAGTAGAGACCATCCTTGAACTCCTGATTGTGGCCAGGACTTCTGAAAAACAAGACACAAAGCTCAGCCATTGCACTTACAGATGTTGTGGTCTCAGATGCTCAAACCAGCTCTCAGCAAACAGGATATAGCACAAAGTCCCCAAATGGCTCCCCAATGTAACAGGCTTCTTACTTGGACTTACTGAGCACCCTTTAATTACATCCAGTCCTGCAGCTCCTGGTCACAGCTTCTATCTGTGCTCTTTACACACTGGGGTGTGCTTTATGCTGCATGCTTTCATTAAGGGGTGCAAACCAGAAAACTGGTCTGGAGCAGTGGTGTGATTTGGGCCATAAAACCACAGAAATTAGAACAAGTCCTAATCAGAAACCGAAGCTTCTCTTTTTTCCACAGATATTCAGAGACTGTGATTCCCTCCTTGTCACCCTAACTTGTTATAGTGCTCTCCACAGAGATGACTATGAACAGACCTGCATTTCTGGAGTTCTGTTTCTGAACTAAAAGAGAAGAGGCAGATGGAGAGGAGAAGGAAGTCAGTAGACTGCATTGATTCATCGATCTTCCTCGCTCAGGCTCCTTTGTATTACTAAATAACTAGCAGGCATTAGTATTGGACACAAGGTTATATCAGAATGGGCCCTCATTCTCAGAGTATTTGTAATGCTCACACTGTGCTTAGCCAGGCATTAATGATTTATGAGGACTCAGGATGAGTTGCAAAACAAATTTTTTCACCAGGTAATAATGCCTGCCGATGAGTTGTAAAAGAAGAGACAACACAGTGCAGCCCTGGCAGTGAAAAATGACCTCAGCTGTCTCCTGCTAGTCCCTCTTCTGGGCTCCTCCGAATTTTCAGCATTTCCTCCAACAAATGGAATTTCCTGAAACCTTCAGAAAAGGATGTGCCGGGAATTTTCTACTGGTTATCTATTCCTCTGTTTTCTTTGCTCTTACAGACTTTTTGTTTTGCTTTGGTTTTCTCATTTTATTTTTTTAAAGAGATCCAAGCAAAAATTAAGTGCAAGGGCAGTTAAGGTGCAAGGTTTCAGCAGGGTGAGCACTGATGTTCCCTCTCCTCAGTGCATCACAGCCAATGCTCTTGCATCTCTAGTGCAAGGGATTTTTCCTTCCTGCCCCAGGTGCGCACATATTTTGGGATGGCAGAAACCCAGCCAGTCCTTTCTGTCTCCTTCATCACTACTGATGTTAAATCATGCTCAGTGAAAGACTGGTTCAAAGTTTTCATAAGGAACTACACAATAGACATCCCCGTGTTCTTCCAAAATTACGAAACCCACATAGTGACTGAACCTAAAGGGGACTTGACCTGAAACTGCAACCAAACATCTCTGTGGAGCTTGTAAAAGGCAGTGCTTTCTGCCTTGCCATTATCAGCCTTAGTATCATTGCTTGGGGGCATTTAATATAATTATATTGAGAGTCCCAGAGACAATATGGGTCAGAAGGTGCAAGTGACTTTCCTCAGGTCAGGAACAGAGCCAGGAAGAACTCAGACGCTTTGATTCTTGGTCCCCAGTTCCAGTCATCACACCACATTTTCTCCTTCTTAATTAATGGACAAATTACAAATTAAACTAAAGAGCCCACAAGCCTAGGATCAAATATAAGACTAGGCACAACTGTGTAATAGTGTAGATCAAGTAAAGGGACCAGAAATTATATAGTGAATATTTTTTAAATTACTTATGATCAGAAATAAAAATGAACAAGGAACTTATTCCCCAAGTTTATTTATTCTGTATTTTAAGCACAGTGGAGACTGGATACTTAAAGATCCTCTCTAATCACGTTCCCATGGTATGATGGAAGCTCTTAGGTTTCTTTCCACTTTTAATAAAGAACTCTACTCAAATTCTAGCAGATAAAGCTTTGAAAGGGGGCAGCAAGAGCTAAAATATAATGAGCCACAAGTTATGGAAGAGCAATTTTTACAAACAGTGTTTTTTAAAATTTACTTGGAAAAACAAACCTGTTATAAAACTGAAAAGGATAAATGATGAAACATCACTAATTATTCTTGTGAAGAATGTGTAAAAGAACAGTGCCTGCTCAGAGAGGCTTGTGCTTTCACGATTGGGACAGAAAATGTGGAAAGTCAAGAAAAGTTACCAAGAGGAAAATCCAATTACATTCTTGCCTTAACAAGTCAAGTATGGGGACTAACTCCCAAGGTTTTGCTCCAGTTATGTAAAACAATAATTTTAACCATTATGTGCCAGCCCTGCCCACACTTGCTTATTTTGATAGTGTTAGAGTGTGTATAGATACAAGAAACAGAAGTATGAAGCAGAAGCTCTAGTCGTCAAGCAGTAGCTATCAGTGATGGGAAAGATTTCAACATGAACACATCCTATTTGAACCACATAAGAACTCGGGATTTTGGGCCATTTTTGACAAGCCTCTCTTTCTCCTCACCGCAACATCCACAGACACAGAGAGAACTCCAAAGCCTGGAGAGTGCCACAGTAACTTCCTGCATGTAGCCTCGTGCTGTTGATACATAGCTTGAAGCAGCTGCACAGAAAGGTAACAATTCAATGCCTAGTAGCCTCATTAGGCCAGCCTGATGAGGTTAAGCAGACACACTTGGCATGGCAGTGGCTGACTGTTCTCCACTCCTGCAGTCATCCTGACACTGCAGACCAGCCACCACTGAACATCATCCCTAAGGGTCTCCCATGATTTTCAGGATGTGGGTTAGTTATTTCCCAGCTGACAAATACAAAAATCAGCTCCAGGCGCTTCCATGTGGTGTGAAGACAAGCACACACTTCTGGAGAACAGCTTCCTACTCGGGACTGAGGACAAGAAATAGGCCCTTTATTCTCTTTTGGCCTGAAAGGCAATAGTAGAGAAAAAGGGAAATGAGTGAATCCTGGTGGGAATCATTAACAGATGAGGATGTTTCCGAGCACAGAATCACAGAATATTCTGATTTGGAAGGGATCCACAAAGATCACTGACTCCAACCCTTGGCCTTGCACAGGACAGCCCCAGGAATCACAGCATGTGCCCGAGAGCATTGTCCAAACACTTACTGAACTTCGGCAGGTTTGATGCTGTGACCACTTCCCTGGGGAGCTGTTCCAGTGCCCAACCACCCCCTGGGTGAAGGAACTTTCCTTAATAGCCACTACTACCCTGTAATCTTCAGTTTCCTTTCTGGACCCTAAAAACTATGCCTTCAGTTACCTGGACTGTCTCTGCAGTTGAACAGAGAGAGAAGCCTGTCTCATGCACAACCCAGCCCATTCTGGAAGGGAGATTAAACAACTAGTTGAGACCAGATGGTCATTTCTTTTTTTTGCACAAAAGGTGAGAATTAATCTGTTGCACATAAATTAACCTTTTTCTCCTACTGGATTTCAATTTTACTTGAACTTCATCAAGAGCAGGAGGAAAAGGGAGCATAATGAAGCTGGGACTCCTCTGTTCAAGGATCCTTTACTGAGAGATGGGGGAGGCAGACAAATGGTGAAGCACTCTCGCTCTGTACTGGGAAGTGCCAAGGCTGCTAATGGCTTGGGATGGAGGTGCAAAGTACTGCCTGCATGATACTGGTGTGCCCAGCCCTCCTCTCCCAGTCTCTATGCATTATGGAGTTTCAACAGGACACCATCCTGCTCCAAAGGCAGGTTGAAAATGCTCTACTGCTTGTGGCTATCTCCTTCATAGTTTGCTTTCACAAGCCCTTAAACCAGAGAAAATGAACTGAGAAAAGCTCAATATTGACTACAGGAGCACTTTGAGGCTGTGCCCTATGGAGTCTGTGCTACCCAGCTACACTCCCTGGTGAAGACAGAGCATATGCTGATGGAGAGGTATCACTGCTGGCACAGCTACACCAACCTCTGAACAAAAGGCAATGAGAGTTATCTTCTGCTGGGTTATGTCAGCACAGCAATGTGAAATGCAAGGTGTGAAGTTGTCATACTCTGAGCTGTACAGCTATAGCAGTAGGACTTTGTAGTGCAGACCAACCTGTCTAGATCTTAGTCATGTTGACACTGTTAGACACCTGTGCTGCTAAAGCAAACAGTAACAGATGCTGGAAA